>NC_057715.1:4602225-4607931 GCF_004010195.1 Chiloscyllium plagiosum | reverse complement strand
TAGCTGTGATACCCTTTCTGATTAGTAGTGCTACACCCCCTCCTCTTCTCCCCCCTCCCTATTCTTTTTAAATGCTATAAACCCTGGAGCATCCAGCAACCATTCCTGCCCCTGAGAAACCCATGTCTCTGTTATGGCCACAACATCATAGCACAGGTACTGATCCATGCTCTAAGTTCATCACTTTTATTCCTGATACTCCTTGCGTTAAAGCAAGCACACTTTAACTGATCCCTTAGTTCCTTGCCAGGAAAGTCCTTCCCACTAGCTGGTCTACCTCTTGCTATTGCCTCATCTGCATCAACTCTCACCTCCGGTATACAGCTCAGGTTCCCTCCCCCCCCCCATACTAGTTTAAATCCTCTTGGACTACTCGAGCAAACCTTCCACCCAGGGCATTGGTCCCCTTCCACTTCAGATGCAACCCGTCCTTCTTGTACAGGTCCCACCTTCCCCAGAAGGCATCCCAATTATCTACATATCTGAAGCCCTCCCTCCTACACCAGCTGCGCAGCCACATATTAAGCTGCGCCCTCTCCCTGTTCCTCGCCTCGCTATCTCGTGGCACTGGTAGTAAACTAGAGAACACTACTCTGTTCGTCCTGCTTTGCAGCTTCCATCCTAACTCCCTGAAATCACTTTTTATATCCTCGATCCTTTTCCTGGCTATATCATTAGTGCCAATATGTAACAAGATTTCTGGCTGTTCGCCCTCCCCTTTTAGAAACTTATACACCCGATCAGAGACGTCCCGGACCCTGGCACCAGGGAGGCAACATACCTTCCGGGAATCCCGATCCTGACCACAAAATCTCCTGTCGATTAACATACCTTCTGGGAATCCAGATCCTGACCACAAAATCTCCTGTCGATTCCCTAACTATCGAGTCCCCTACCACGAGTACTTTTCTATTCTGCCCCTTCCCTTCTTTGCCACAGTGTCAGGCTCAGTGCCAGAGAACTGACTGCTATGGCTTTCCTCTGGTAGGTCATCCCCCCAGCAGTATCCAAAACAGTATACTTATTGCTGAGGGGAATGTCCACAGGAGATCTCTGCACTGTCTGACTGTCCCCTTTCCTCCCCCTAACTGTAACCCATTTATCCTAGTCCTGAGCCTTAGGAGTGACCAACTCCCGGTAACTCCTCTCAATTACCCCCGCAGCCTCCCAAATGATCCGTAGTTCATCCAGCTCCAGCTCCAATTCCCTAAAACGGTTTTCAAGGAGCTGGAGTTGGGTGCACTTCCCACAGACGTAGCCAGCGGAGACATGTACCATGTCTCCCACCTGCCACAATCTACAGGAGGAGCAAGCAACTGCCCTAGCATCCATATCCGACCTATCTGAACACGCAGTCAGTACTAAAGTAGAAACCTAGTTCAAGTTGCTATAAAATCAAAAACAAACTTATATTCAATAGATGAAGTTTAGAATGAACCTTACCTTATTAATTAGGTTAGAGGAGGAGGGCGGGTGGGAGACACTACAGTTTTAGAGACTCGGGTTTAGCCGCCTTGCTGATATATGTGGTCACTGCTTTCCTTCCCAGCTGCCCCTCTGGTCCTCGTCACTCCCCCCGCTGCTCCCCCTCCTTCTGTGAAAGGGAAAACACCGCTGTCCGCTACCAGTAAGTAATTTTTTTTAAAACTGCCTTATCTTAGCTGCAGTCTTCCGGGTTCGTCTTACCTCCGCTGCTGCTTGCACTCAAAATGGCCGTTGGCGTCGAAGGGTGAGTATTTATACTCACTGCTTTCCTTCCCAGCTGTTCCACATGAGTTCACACGATTTCCTCGCTGAGGTTACCTCTAGTCTTTATCTCCAGCCTTTTAAGCCGACTTTCCTTTTTAAGGGTCATTTTCTGAAGTTAAACGCTCTGTCCTTTTCTCTCTGTTCTGCTGCTCTCTCTTTTTCCCTCTCTTCTGCTCTTAATTGTAACTCAAACTGTTTCATTTCTGCTGCCCTTCCCTTATCTTTCGCACCTAACTCAAGCTGCTTCATTTGCAATTGAATCCTTGCCATCTCTATAGATTCTGATGGTTTCTCCAGCAAGTTTAAATGCTGAGCTCCTGCTGTAATGATCTCTCCTTTCCTAACAGAAGCAGGCAGGTCCAATCCCAGCTGGTCAGCTAATTCCTGCAGCTTGGTCTTATTCACCTTTTGCAAACCTTCCAAAGTCAGCGCATCCACAACCAGAAATCTTCTGGCGACTGTAAGGGCCATTACTATCCCAAGCTTTGTCTACCCACCCAAACCAACACCCGAAATAAAGACACTAGCACCTACCACTCGCTTTTTAAAATCTCACAAAGTGCCCCAACCTGTTCTGGACTAGGCCAGACCACTCAAAGTATTCTTAAGCAGGCAGTCCAGGTCATTACTTTGCAATTTGTTTTGGTGAGTGTACAGTGATAATCACCTGGAGTAAGTTAGCTAGGTTGACTACCAAGTTTTAAGTGCTATTCCTGATGAAGGGCTTTTGCCTGAAACATCGATTATCCTGCTCCTCGGATGCTGTGCTTTTCCAGCACCACTTTGATCTAAGCCCTGGTTTCCAGCATCTGCAATCCTCACTTTTGCCTACCAAGTTTTAAAACAGACAAAACTTTATTCTCAAAGTTATACAATGAAACACAAAGAACAGAATAAAGAAGTCCTACAGAACTCAGTCTATCCAAACTAGACATAATTATGCTTTTCTGAATATACACAACGGTTCTAATGAGCAACTCCCTTAAAAAAAATAGTAAAAATGGAACAAATGCTTACAGGTTGAAGTTAGAAAGGCAGAAGGAGAGAATAAGCTGAACTCCTAACTGTTTCTGGATTGAACTGCTCAGCTAGAGAGCTGACCATTCCCTTTTCATTATACAGGTCACTTCTAAAACATGACCACTTTAGCCTGAAGTTTCATCTGTTTTCATATACAGAGATACTTTAATCTCTGTACCAACCCAGTCTAATTGGAACCAGGAACTGTTTACGACCCCTCTGAAGAAACACCAAGGATACAGTGTCCTTGAGCAAAGAAACAGCTTTTAGAAAAAAAGGGACCAGATTTGTGACAAAGTGAACAATACCTTCAAAACCTACCTTCAAGTCATCCAGCAGCCTGACTTGGGATTGTATGGATGCACCTTTACCATCAGTGGATCAAAACAGCTGCAGTTCCTGACCTAAAATATCTCCACCAGACAGACAGAGGTGCAAGACAGCAATTCACTATCAGGTTCTCAAGGGCAATTTGAGAGAGAAATAAATCCTGATCTTGCCAGTGTTGCCCACAAAGGAAAAGAAAAGTTAATCTCTGCATGGGTGTCTAGAACAAGGAGGTGTAACCTCCAAATTAGAACTGGATTGTTCAGTCATGATATCAAAGAACAAACCTTCAGGTAAAGGATTGACAAAATCTGAAACTCCCTCACAAAGCAAAAGTTGTGATGTGCATGATGTTAGGTCAAAATTGTAAAAAGAAGTTGTTTTTAAAAAAATCACAAAATAGAATATAAATTATAATACGTTACATTTACCTATGTATTTGTTTAGTAAAGGTCATAAATTTCACCTTTGATCAAATGGGTCTGCATTTGAATTGTAACTGAAATCATATTAAAATCAGCGGCATTGTCTTGCTCTCTCATAGAGTCACAGTATTTTACAGCATCATTACTTCTCAGTTGCTGAAGACAATTTTCTATGTTACTTGAATCAGTGGCAAATTGACAGAAGGTTGAATGGACTGAATATAAAGGAGGCCTCCTGAGTAATCTTGAAAGAAACCAGGTGTCTTGTCTATATTTGAGCATAAGTGACATTGACTGCAATCAGAGCAGATAACAGTCTCTATCCGTCTTCCAGTTTTCTTTAAAAGCATCTTTTACTATTCAATTGCGTGTACTTACTTCATGTGTCGAGTAATGAATTGTTGTGAAGTATGGGGAAGTCAGGCTGCATGATTAATACTTATATCTCCTGAGGAGTTTTACAAGCAATTGTGAAGAGGTAAACTATCAAGAAAAGAAATTCTCAGTCAAACCTGTAAAACCCAAATCCTTCCTGTTGAAAGCATTGCTCTATTTATATCTCAGCAAATAATTTATTGACTTACAAATTGGATCAGTGCTTCTATTCTTAAAACTAAAATCTTGAGTAAAGCTGTGTAAAGGTATACCTTTATTTATTGATTTTAAACCAATACAGAACATTAATTTGAAGATTTAATGAATAAAAGTAATAAATTAAGCAATGAGATGTCTGCTATCAACTTGTTTACCGAGGACATTGACATTGGTAAACTAAATTAATAAAGATGAATGTGTCATTTGAGGTAGTATTTTTGATTACTTAAGTATCAAATGCTTAACATACTTCTGGTGCTATTAACACACTTGTCATTTTAATGGCAATATTTGTAAAATTAACTGCCCTAAACCCTAATGTTACAGCTTATTTGTCGTGATCTACTCGACACGATGGAGTAGAAGCTCAATACTCGAGTGGGTAATGATACTGAGGTTTGGAACATTAACTTACAAGGACAGGTTGCATAAGCTTGGATTGTACTTCCATGAACATAGATGAATGATGGGGCTGACTCCACTGCAGTGGTAGCACTACGTTGGTGACATCGTGCTCTCTTTATGCAATCCATAGATGAAGACAGAGACCTGTGTGACAGTCAAAAAACTATCAGAGCAAATAGACAGAGTGGCAGAAGATGTTTTGCTGCTATTAAACAATTCACCAAGGAGACATCATATTATCTGCCTCAAGTAAAGAAATTTGTTACAGAAATAACAGCCATCAAGCTAAATAACAATGACTAAGTATTCCCACTGTGTTTCTATTAAGGTCTGAGCAATCAGGTATTGGTAAGAATCCTTCTTTGTATAAACACAAGAGAAAACATTTCACTCAATTTAGATATTGATATTGACTATTGAAGCAGATCCGCACTTTCACAGATGATGTTGTACAATATAAGAGGAATTTTAACCTGAGGAGAGTGTGGGGTTTCAGTAGAGGAAGGAAAGCAAGGGTGGGGGCAATTGACTTCCACTCGTTAAGTGCATCTGGTTGCTCATTCCCATGTCTTTGAGAGAACTGGGTTATCCATTATACAATTAATGGAATATTTCAACTCACATTCAGATTTAATGATTGATCAATACATTTCTGAGAATTCTTGGAAGTTGCTTGTGAAAGAAGGTACAAGAGCTTTTGTGGGTTTGAGTCAATCTTGATGGATGAGCTTGAGGCTCTTTTGGAAATTGGCAGCTACGATATTGTGGGGATAACTGAGACGTGGCTTCAAGTGGACAGGGCCTGGGAAATGAATATTCAAGGCTACACATGCTATCGTAAGGACAGACTGATGGGCAGAGGGGGTGGGGTGGCACTGTTGGTAAGGGATGATAATAAGAGTTGAGAAATTCTAAGGGTAGAAGGACCCTCTTAAGAGTTATCTACAGGCCCCCAAACAGTAGTATGGATGTAGGGTGTAAGTTGAATAAGGAGCTGAAATTGGCCTGTCGCAAAGATGGTACTACAGTTGTTATGGGGGATTTCAACATGCAGGTAGACTGGGAGAATCAGGATGGTATTGGACCTCAAGAAAGACTTTGTGGAGTGCCTCTGAGATGGATTCTTAGAACAGCTGGTGCTGGAGCCTACCAGGGAGAAGGCAATTCTGGATCTGGTATTATGCAA
>NC_057715.1:4585927-4601695 GCF_004010195.1 Chiloscyllium plagiosum | reverse complement strand
TGGTCTACATCACAGGGTACTGAAGGAGGTGGCTCGAGAAATTGTGGATGCGTTGGTGATTATTTTCCAGAGTTTGATAGATTCGGGATCAGTTCCTGCGGATTGGTGGGTGGCTAGTGTTGTACCACTTTTTAAGAAAGGTGGGAGAGAGAAAGCAGGAAATTATAGACCAGTTAGTCTGACCTCAGTGGTGGGAAAGATGCTGGAGTCAATTATAAAGGATGAAATTACGACACATCTGGATAGCAGTAACAGGATAGGTCAGTGTCAGCATGGATTTATGAAGGGGAAATCATGCTTGACTAATCTTCTGGAATTGTTTGAGGTTGCAACTCTGAAGATGGACAAGGGAGATCCAGTGGATGTAGTGTACCTGGACTTTCAGAAAGCTTTTGATAAAGTCCCACATAGGAGGTTAGTAAGCAAAATTAGGGCGCATGGTATTGGGAGCTAAGGCCTGACTTGGATTGAAAATTGATTGGCTGACAGGAAACAAAGAGTAGTGATAAACGGCTCCCTTTCGGAATGGCAGGCGGTGACCAGTGGGGTACCGCAGGGATCAGTGCTGGGACCGCAGCTTTTTACAATATATTAATGATATAGAAGATGGTATTACTAGTAACACTAGCAAATTTGCTGATGATACTAAGCTGGGTGGCAGGGTGAAATGTGAGGAGGATGTTAGGAGATTACAGGGTGACCTGGACAGGTTAGGTGAGTGGTCAGATGCATGGCAGATGCAGTTTAATGCAGATAAATGTATGGTTATCCACTTTGGTGGCAAGAACAGGAAGGCAGATTACTACCTAAATGGTGTCAATTTAGGTAAAGGGGCAGTACAAAGAGATCTGGGTGTCCTTATACCTCAGTCGATGAAGGTAAGCATGCAGGTACAGCAGGTAGTGAAGAAGGCTAATAGCATGCTGGCCTACATAACAAGAGAGATTGAGTATAGAAGCAAAGAGGTTCTTCTGCAGCTATACAGGGCCCTGGGGAGACCGCACCTGGAATATCGTGTGCAGTTCTGGTCTCCAAATTTGAGGAAAGACATTCTGGCTATTGAGGGAGTGCAGCTTAGGTTCATGAGGTCAATTCCTGGAATGGCGGGACTATCTTACGTTGAAAGATTGGAGCGACTGGGCTTGTATTCCCTTGAGTTTAGAGAACAGAGAAGGGATCTGATTGAGACATATAAGATTATTAAAGGATTGAATACTCTGGAGGCAGGAAACATGTTTCCGCTGATGGGTGAGTGCCGAATCAGAGGACACAGCTTAAAAATAAGGGGTAGGCCATTTAGGACAGAGATGAGGAGAAACCTCTTCACCCAGAGAGTGGTGGGTGTGTGGAATGCTCTGCCTCAGAAGGCAGTGGAGGCCTTGTCTCTGGATTCATTTAAGAAAGAGTTGGATAGAGCTCTCAAGGATAGTGGAATCAAGGGTTATGGAGATAAGGCAGGAACAGGATACTGATTAAGGATGATCAGCCATGATCATAATGAATGGTGGTGCAGGCTCGAAGGGCAGAATGGCCTACTCCTGCACCTATTGTCTATTGTCTACTGAGGAAATGACTATTCATTGCTCAAAATTGCTTTGTTACCTTATTTTAACGGTTTGTTCACAGTACTTTTGCTGAGTATTTATATTTTATATTGTGAATGTTATTTGAATTACTTGGAATATGTAACACAATGGCTGCCTTAGATTGGACACACAGACAAAGACCAAACAAAACCAGCATCAGCACCAGAACTAGCTCTCGGCTGTCAATGAGAAATTTGTAGTTGGACAGACTACAGTGGAGCAAGAGCTGGGAGCTGGAAAATAGGGAAGAAATGATGGGGATGTGCAGAGAGGGGAGCAGAGTCTTTGTGGAGAGGTTCAGTTCTTTTGGCATGTCTCAGTAGCTGATGGCTGAATCTATAGTCCCTGAGAAAAATACCTACCTTATCCTAGAATGGGTGACCCTGCAAAGACTTTCCTAAGATCTTCCAATGATTCATGGCTTGATTGTCCAGGTTAGACTACCTTTCAACAACTTAATTTGTTCAGTCTATTTGGAGATTAAAGTTCCATGTTTTTATTATATTGCTCTTGATACAAGCTCTATTACTTTTTGTTTTGTGTTCTGTCTGAAGTTGTAACCTCCTGGGTGGATGTCTGCAGGTTATTCCCACTAGCAACTTGTTTCCTGGACTAAGATGTTTTCAAACTACTCTTACTGTCTCAGCTATTTTGTATTAGTCCTACCCCTCCATTATCATTCTGTCCTTGCAAAATGTTATGTAACCTGGAATACATATTTTCCAATTGGCTCTGTAATCTATTTGCCTTTGTTTCTGACATGATTGATCCTTCTAAAGTAAGAATACTCCAAGATGTCATCATTTAACTACAATAGGAACTCAGAAGAGCATTCATTACAGCTCCTCGCTGTGGCACCATGTTTCACATTCCCACCAATCATTGGGTAATGATGTTTCTGCTGAATTCCTTCAATTTCTTTATGTCTATTTAACTTGTGGCCTCTTTTAAACATTTGCCTGATGATCTGTATCCATTTCATCAAAACCTTTCAGAATTTTGAAGACTACTGTAAGGTCATTCCGTCAGCCACCATTTTTCCAGGGGAAAATAAAGAGCCAGCCTCTCAAACCCCTCCTGATATTTGGACGCGTAACCCTGTAAACCTCCTCTACACCCTCTCCAGAACCTTCATTCCTTCTTCTGATATGGCAATCAGAAGTGCTAGTCTCAGTGTGGTCTACTGAAGGTTTGATATTAGCTCAGCATAACTTGCCTACTTTTTCAATTCTTTGCCAACAGAAATAAAGTATCATGCCCTGGATCCAATGACCATCCATTGTCAAAATTACATTTATCATTCTTCAATCTGCTGGGACTGTTCACAAATCTACAGAGTATTGGTCAGTGACAACCAATGCATTCAATACCTCTCTGGCCAAATCCATTAGTACACCATGATATAGATTGCCAAGCCCCAGTAATTTAATTAGCTTTCAGTACCATTAAATTCTCTAGTATTTAAGTATCATTCTTCAAATCTTCGCTCCCAATAGACCCATGGTTCCCCAGTATTTCTGGGGGAAATACTTTACTCTTCTCATCTCCAACTTAATTGAATTTTAACTTTGAATCCATCAGTTACATCACTGGAGTTGAGATTATGAAATGGATTTGATGGCAAACTGAGAAGTAAAATAAATAAAATATAAAAGTCCACAAGTAGACAGGATGAATTTATTTTTTAGGTTTCCCATATGGTTTCTGACCTTGGCCTAAATCTCTGATCTAAATACCAGGCCAATGTGTGTTTCTTATACTTGATAGTTAAGAAAAATACATTCTTGGGATTTGAACACTGCAGAAAAGATTGATATTCATGGTCCATCCACAGTTGCTCTTGAGAAATTGGTGATGGCCTTTCATTTTGTAATACTGGAATCCATTGTCATGCAGTGCAGCATAGACAGATGAAACAATACATATGTACATATGTACATTAATGTACATATCACAGTCTTACAATAGAGAATTATGAGAGCTTCCATAAATAGATGAAAAGATAAGATTAGTGAAGGCAAGAGTATGTGCTTTACAGCCTGAAATGGGAGAACTGATAATGGAGAAAAAGGAAGTAGCAGAGAAATGAGACAAATATTTTAATTCTTTCCTCAACAGCAATTAAACAACTGCATTAGATTGGCCTTTACAGAAGAATTCACAAATAACTTGCCAGAAATGCTGGGGAAGCAAGGGTCTATTGGGAACGAAGATTTGAAGAATAATAGTTAAGTACTAGAAAATGTAATGGTACTGAAAGCTAACTAAATTACTGGGGCTTGGTAATCTATATCATGGTGTACTAATGGATTTGGCCAGAGAGGTATTGAATGCATTGGTTGTCACTGACCAATACTCTGTAGATTTGTGAACAGTCCCAGCAGATTGAAGAATGATAAATGTATTCCCACTATTCACAGTTAGCCTGACATTAAGTGGAGATAAAATGCTTCAGTCTGTAGTATTGTGTTTGATTACAGGATGTTACGACACGGGGTAAACGTCTTCGCTAATTTAAACCCAACACACAGAAAAGATTCACCCCATGCTGTATTCTGTGAAAATTCAAGAGGCAAAGAACTATCTCAAAAGCCACTATTTAAAATAAAAATTAACAACTTAAAAAAATTAAAGTCTAACACAGAATAATTAACTAACAACTATTTATAACTCATTTATTTGAACCTATCTTTTACTTTCCCCTTTACAATACTAGTCTGATAAAATCCCCAATGATTAAGATTTACAGAAAAATTCAAATTTAAAAAGCAGCCAGCTGTCAAATCTTCTCTTTGCATCTTCCTCTGTCTTATTTTCTTCTTATGGATTTCTGGTTCACAGGTCATTGATGGATAAAGATACCTTTAAGAGAGCTATTCTCTGGGCAGTCTAAGTGTTGGTGGCTTGGCAGTTCTCCTCCAACTATTCAATTTTTCCTGGTCTTATACCCGAAAGCATCAGATCGTTTCATTGGCTTTAATATTGTCAAAATACCAAATTCAAACTTGATTGAAGGTTAGTATCTTAGGGCATAATTTAAACTGATTGGCCAAATTGGAATTAGTTTCTTTTGTGTCATAACAACCCAGGTACTGCTATCTGCTGGACCAAATGTTACATTGTAAATTCTCCAACACTCTGTGTGCTTGCTAAGTCCTTCAACACTCTGAAAGGTACACTACCACTTACACCTTCATAACAAGGACACACACCGAATATCAAAAGGATTAGACAAAGTCAACAAGGATCTATCAAATATAAATCATTTTGGACAAATCTTTTACAGACATTTGAGGATGTAGGTAGAGGAATAGATGAGGGAGAACCAGTGGATGTGGTGTATTTGGATTTTCAGAGAGCCACATACGAGCAAGACGAAAGCACAGGGGATTAGACGTAATTTACCATGCATGAATTGAGCATTGGTTAGCAGACAGGAAACGGAGAGTAGGAATGAATGGGTCACTTTTTTGCTTGGAAGATGATAAGTGAGATACCATAGGAATCAGTACTTGAACCCTACCTATTCAGAATATATACCAATGATTTGGATGGGGGAATTGAATGAAATATATCCAAGTTTGCTGATGACACAGAAGAGTGAGATGTGAGGAGGAAATAGAAGTTTAGACAAATAATGTGATTAGGAAATGAACCCAGCAAAGATCATATTTTAAAAATAAATAGCCTTAATTTTTTTTGACAGCTGCCATTTGCTAAGGTCTCCAATATACACAGGTCAGAGAATGTTTCTCATGGCAGTTACTAGTTGCTCACTGCCAATCTGATCTCCAGAGGGTAGATCCTTTCTCTAGAAGGATTTGAAGGAGCCAGCCTGCTCCTTAGTTAAGGAGATGGATGGGGAAGTTACATTCCAGCAGGAATCTGGCAAAGGGGTGACTGGGTGACCATGTTTGATACTCGGACGATTCCAAAAGTTTAATGACTCCAGATCTCCTGACACTTGTCACTCTCTCCTCACAGCTATTTAATGTGAAAACCAAACGTGGAGTCAGCTAAATAATCTAGAGCAGAGAGACCTATATAATCACAAACTCAGATAACAGAATCACATAAATGCATATCCATGAAATCACACAGAGGTAAGGCATATATGTGACTGCACAAACATTTGAAAAGAACGATTCAGTCACACAATGACATAGAACAATAGTAAAGAATTACAAATAAGAAAGACACCCATGTTTGACTACTGTGGGGACTTTGTGTTCTTTTCCAGCTGCTATGGTATGGTGCTCCCCCTTTAGTGCCAACTGCATTGACAATTGGCTGCAGAGAATTGTGGCGTTGTCTGAGACAGTGGAAGAGTCTGTCTGGTCACCTGGGGCTTTGAGGGCCAGAAGAGAGTCAGTCTCCATCAGAAACTTCCTGAGAGGTTGATCTCCCCCCATCAGCAGCTGCTCACCAGCACTGAGAGGTCGAGGTAGCACTTCCCAACTAGATTCTCCTCAGACTGCATTATCCATGACGCAACTCATTGCATTAATATTCAGAGTCTCACTGACCAAACTCAACAAACAAGATAGCTGTCATGAAAATTCAACAAGGAACCAGAGAGTGTAGCTCACAGATCCTTGCTCCAAACAACCTAGAGATCATCTGCAACTAAACCATAACCTAAGGCATAGCCATCAGGACCATGGGTATGTATTCTCCTGTATGAACATTGGAATCTGGTATCTATCAATCTACCAGGACCAGAGTGAGGGACCCGACATGTGAAGGAGGGAGTTACAGCAATCACATTAATAGGCCTTTAAATAGGAAAGAACATTGGTGACAGGTCTATGCACTGTACAGCACATGGGCATACAATATGCCTCCTCCCTGGCCACGCTACAAATTCTCACCTCATAGAGAGTGAAGGCATACATGTTTGGTGCCGTTGGGCTGTATGGGCTCTCTTTGCCTTGTTATCGATTGTCTTCTCCTGTATGAGAAAAAGGTCCTCAAGGAGTGAGATTACAGAGGGAATACAAATGTCAGTCTTGGATCACGTGGGGGATAGGTGATGAGTTGTACCAAAGATCGAGGGCATGCAGGATAAGAGTGTGGGAGATTGAAGGTGGAGGAAGAGTAACTGAGGGAAGGTGTTGCATGCAATAATGAGAATGACTGAGCATGGGACTTGATGGAAGATGGGTGCAGGAACAGAGAGGGAGTAACTCTGAGCAGAAAACGGATCATCTCAGCTAATCCATGTGGACAGGGACAATAGAACTGCCTTCTCATCTGCTCATAATAGTCATTTCTATGTTCGTGTCTTACTGCATTTGTGTGTTAGAAGGGGATTTTACAAATGGATTAGACTTGTAACGCATACAGTTATGTCAATGGTTCATAAATGTTTAAATGCCACTAGAATCTAGTTATTTACAATAAATAGCACTTCTTGTTAAATACAAAATCCAATTTGTGTTTGCTTTCAATTTGGATCTGAAATGAAAGTGTTAAGTTAGGGAATTTTGCATTTGTTTTTAAAAATCTGTAACTCTGTGACAACACTGGAAATAGCAGATCTGATCTGCAGCAAGCTACTTCAGTGGGGTATAACACTCCTAACTGACTGGTATTGACTATTAAAGTGTTATTCACCCATTATAATGCATGCTAGTTGAAGGAAAATACTCAAGAAATTAATTTATTAATTCCTCAGTCAATATGTTGAAGGTTTAGGCAGAAAATAACCAGTTGGATCCCAAACATAAATTAACAGCACAGCAAACTGGATGGACTAAATGGAATTTTACCACCATTGACCCAGATTTTGAAGTCTGTAGTTAAGTGACATTACTTGTCCCTTACCTAGAAAATAGCTGCCCAAAATGATCTAGTTAAAAATCACAACACCAGATTACAGTCCAACGGGTTTATTTGGAAACACTAGCTTTCGAAGCGCTGTTTCTTCAAGAAACAGTCCAACCCAGTTCAAAACCCGCACCTCCAAGTCAAAATGATCCAGCAATCTCTATGGTATGGACTCCCTCTTTCCTGAATAGCATCAGGCATCAGCTGGTGATAGCATCAAGCAGGAACTGCTCTGCAGTTTTCAATTTTAATACTTTTACAGAAAATAAAATAACTTTGTGGGACCTATACATGGAATTAGGGAAGTATAAATATCATGCATAAATCCTTTGAAATTTTTTTTATTGTATTGGAAAATATTTACTACACAACAAAAATAAAATTTGTTTTTTTGGGGGGATGGTGCAGCTGCTCAGAAGAGATTTTGCAGTTTATTGTAATCTTAGAACCAGAAGCTCCAGGTTCAAGTTCCGTCCCAGTGTTTAATAGCAACAGAAAGTGCCCACATAACATAGATGAGCTCGTTAATTATTAACTATAAACTCCTTTCAAAACACATGAGGTAGTTGATAAGAACGGGAGAATTGCCTAGTTATCCATACAGCAGAAGGTCATGATGAAGCCATGACAGCACCTTGTCAAGCATCATCACGGACTAACTTAAACCCAATCGAAGTCCACGGTTGCAATTGTCCTCATAGGTCATGGTTCTCGAAAACACAGAGATAGGTCGGCCAACAGCAATTATCAATTCAGTGCCCATTAAAACACAAATTACAACAAATATGCACCAGTTTCAAGTGTTCTTCATCACCTAAATGATTTCTACTTGATTGCTATTCATGGTTTGGGGGGGTGGGGGGGGATGGGGTGAAGATGTGAGATTCATCTGCCTATTAATTGCACACACTGTGGGGTAACACAGAATCATTCATAGCATTTCCATCATTAACGGCACATGTGCAGATTCCAGCAGTCGCTGTCAGATTCAGGACAGTAATAGTAGGTTTTCTCTCCTTACCATCATAAAATCTGGACAATTATATTCTGAATGAACTCGCCAATGGAGGACTAGAGGATGATTTCTTTTCATTTCTATTGATGGTCGTATCAAGATAAATAGAAGTTGCAACTTGCAAACATGCCGCATGGCCAACAAACTCACATCACTACTTAGCCTTCATGTGAAACAATAATTGTAACCAAGTGTATTCAACTTGTGTCCATACCCCTTCGTCTCAATCCATCTACACAATGTCACCTTGAATGTTAACATACTTTCTGGCTCAATTTTACACTCTGGAAGTAGATTCCACAGTCTTATAAATCTCTGTAGAAAGATTTTCTCTTGTCCTCTAGTCACAGTCTGGTATTATTGCACACATTTTGAATATCATGCTACAGAAAAATGACCCACATTTTGATCCGGTTTGTCTAGCCAAGGCACTCCTATGCACGCGTTCACTCTCTAGATACTCCTCAAAGAATAGAATAGACAAAGAATGCTTTATTTGATGGATTTGATTGCTCTGAGAACATGAGTGACAATGGAATTCTGTTTGATGGCTTTATCACTAAGGGACCCAACTCAAACCAGAGTAATGGATAATACTATTGATTTAATTCTGGTAGTGAAGACATGTCCTTCAATAGACTGTACATACATTATAATGATTTACATGTTTGAGGATGAACAATTACACATGTTCTTAAAAGTCAGTCCTTCACTTCACAATTAGACGAGAGAATGAAGAAGCGAAATAGTCGGCAAGGTAGAAGTACTACTCAAGGATTTTTTTTAAAAAAAACAAGAAACAGTAGTAAACACCTTTCTCAACATCTCTGGAAATCATATTGTTTGGGAATAATGGCATCATTCTAGCAGTGAAGTTTTTATCAAAGCATTACATGATTATAAAAAGATCATTATCTAAGCTCTACCTCTCTACCCATTGAGAGAAGATCAGAAGTCAGGCAACAGCAGGTTCCAGACTAACAGGTTTATTTGCAATCACAAGTTTTTTGAGCACTGGTCTTTCAGATGACTCAAAGCTTGGGATTTCAAATAAATCTGTTAGTCTATAACCTGGTGCCATGTGACTTCTGACCTTGTCCACCCCAGTCCAACACCAGCACTTCCACATCATGTCTATTGAGACAGTTTGCTATATTGAGGGCCTGTTTAATCTCACTTGTGAGAATGTCATTTGGAAACAAAAAGCCCAAGAGTCCAGCTTTTATTACTGCTGCAATGGTTCTGAGACAATTGATGAAATTTGATACATAGTGCACCAAACTAATATAGTCGAGACACACACACGCTGTATTTGACAAGGGCTGCTTTTTAACAGTGATGAATTACTTTATTCCAATCATGGCCAGTGGGCTTTGCTTGTAATCACTACTCAGGTTTCAGAATTAATCTCAGATTTATCATCCGAGATGTTGAACCAATAATAGGAAGGTGCCGTTAAATTCTAATTACACTTGTGATTTAGTCACAATCATTGAAGATTTGTGAACTATCAATATTATCATGGAGATAACTACAAAGGGACTATTCAAGAATATACAAGGCAGTAGGAGATGTGTTAATTTGCTGTTTTTCTTCTGCTCTATAAACAGCAAAAGGAACCCCACTGAGCAGTGTCTCCATTATCTCCAGATGAAATTCTTCATTCACTGGCATATAGCTGTTGCTGAACAGCATTTATTACCTCTCCCTAATGGTCCTGAACCACAATTTGCAACAACTGAGTGGCCAATTCAGAGGACAGTTCAGAATTAATGACATTAGTATAGAATGAGCTAGTAATATGAAGGAAAATTGTAAGTTTCTTTAAATATATAAAGGGTAAAAGAAAGGCAAAGTGGACATTGGGCCACTCGAAAAGGACGCTGGAGAGATAGTATTATGGAACAAGGAAATGGCTGAGGAACTAAATAATACTTCGCGTCAGTCTTCATGGTGGAAGACCCGAGTAACATGCCAAACCTTCAAGAGAGTAAGGAGGCAAAGCTGAATATAGTGCCAGCAAGGAGAAGGTGCTGGAAAAACTGAATGGCCTGAAGGGGGATAAATCACCTGGACCAGATGGACTACACCCCAGAATTCTAAGGGAGATAGTGGAGGCATCAGTCATCAACTTTCAGGAATCACTAGAATTAGGGAGGGTCCCAGAGGACTGGAAAATCGCTAACATGACATCCTTGTTTATAAAAGGGACTAAGGAAAACAATGGAAAATTACAGACTGATTAGCCTAAACTCAATTGTGGGTAAGAGCCTGGAATCCATTGTGAAGGATGAGATTTCTGAATACTTGGAACTGTGTGGTAAAATAGGGCAAAGTCACCATGGTCTCATCAAAGGGAGGCATGCCCGACAAATCTGATAGAATTATTTAAGTAATGAGCAGGTTAGACCAAGGAAAGCCAATGGATGGTGTCTATCTGGACTTCAAAAAGACCTTTGACAAAGTGTTGAACAGGAGGCTATTGAGTAAGATAAGGGCCCGTGGTGTTAGAGGCAAGGTGCTCACATGGATAGAAGCCTGACTGTCTGACAGAAAGCAGAGAGTGGGGATAAAAGCATCTTTCTCAGGATGGCAGTCAGTGACAAGTGGTGTTCTGCAAGGCTCAGTGTTGGGACCACAACTTTTCACTTGACTCATTAACGATCAGGATGAAGGAATTGATGGCATTCTGGCTACATTTGCAGATAATGCAAAGATAGTTAGAGGGACAGGTAGCATTGAGAAGGCAGGGAGGCTGAAGAAGGATTTGGGCAGGTTAGGAAAGTGGGCAAAGAAGTAGCAGATGGAGTATAATGTGGGAAAGTGTGAAGTCATGGACTTTGGTAGGAAGAAGCGAAGCATGGACTATTTTCGGAACAGGGAGAAAATTCAGAAGACTGAAATGCAAAGAGACTTGAGAGTTCGAGTCCAGGATTCTCTCAAGGTAAACTTGTAGGTTGAGTCAGTAGTTAGGAAGGCAAATGCAATGTTAGCATCTATTTTGAGAGGACTTGAATATAAAAGCAGGGATGTACTTCTGAGACTCTGTAAGGTTCTGGTCAGGTCATATTTGGAGCATTGTGCAGTTTTGGGCCCTATATCTCAGGAAGGATGTACTGGCCCTGAATTGTGTTCAGAGGAGGTTAACGAGAATGGTCCCAGAAAGGAACAGCTTAACAAATGAAGAGGGTTTGAGGACTCTAGGTCGATACGCAATTGAATTTAGAAGGATGGAGGGGGAGGATCTGGTTGAAACTTACAGAATACTGAATGGTCTTTTAGAGTGGATGTGGGAAGAAGTTTCCATTGGTAGGAGAGACGAGGAGCCAAGGGCACAGTCTTAGAGTAAAGGGAAGACCTTTTAGAACAGAGATAAGGAGAAACTTCTTCAGCCAGAGTGTGGTGAATCTATGGAATTCACTTCCACACAAGGCTGTGGTGACATGTGATTGAGTATATTTAAGGCTGAGATAGGTAGGTTCTTGAGTTTCAAGGGGATCAAGGGCTATGGGGAGAATGGAGTTGAGAAACCTATAAGCCATGGTTGAGTGGTGGAGCAGACTTGATGGGCTGAATGGACATATTTATGTTCCTTTGTCTTATGGGCTTATGGATTGGAGTCACATATAGATTGAACTATGTATAGATGATAGTTTACTTTCAAAAAGGATATTAATAAGCCATAGAAATTCAAAATGGTCACAACATAGAAGCTGTTCATTTGGCTTGCCCTATCTGTAACATAGAATCATAGAGTCATAGAGCACAGAAACAAACCTTACTGTCCAACCAATCCATGCTGGCCATAATCCCAAACTAAACTATTCCCATCGATCTGCTCCTAGTCCATATCCTTCCAATCCTTTCCAAGAGTACTTAGCCAAATGTCTTTTAAACATTATAATTGTAGCTGCATCCACCACTTCCTCAGGAAGTTCATTCCACACATGAACGACTCTCCATGTAAAAGATTTGTCCCACATGTTATTTGTAAATCCTTCTCCTCTCACCTTAGAAACGTGCCCCTTGGTCATTAAATTCCTCATCCTCAGGAAAAGTCAATTCCATTAACTCTCTATACCTCATGATTTTATAAACTTCGATCAGGTCACCTCTCAATCTCGTACACTTCAGTGAAAAAAGTCCTAGCCTATCTAGCCTTCTATAATTCAAGCATTCCTTACCCAGCAACATTTGATAAATCTCTTCTGAACCCTCTCCATCTTACTTGTCCTGCAATTATTCTGTCTTCACATAATTAGCAACACCCTACATACCAATATAAATTATATATTCCACCATCACACTCTTACAGATTGCATTCACGATCCTGAGCATTCACTTCATAAAACATTTCCTTGATTCTTCGGTTCATCTGCCATTCATCAGGTTTTTCACCTCTCCACCAATGAGAACAATGTATTTCTGTTAAGACCCCTCGTGATGTTAAACAACTCTATTAAATCTTCTGTGAAAGTTCTCATGTTTAAGAAGAACTTCTCCAACATCTCGGATTTACCCACATCATCAAGCCTCTAGCTCTGGAGTAATTCTTCAAACTATTTTTTAATAGTTTGAAGGATTCCTCAAATCCTTCCTAATCTGTGGTGTCTGGACTGGGTGCAATACTCGAGTTGAGGAATGGCCAGAGTTTTGTGAAATGGATTCATTTCAATTTCCTTGATTTTGTGCTTTATCATGGTAAAAACAATGACTGCAGATGCTGGAAATGAGGTTCTGGATTAGAGTGGTGCTGGTAAAGCACAGCAGTTCAGACAGCATCCAAGGAGCAGGAAAATTGACATTTCGGGCAAAAGCCCTCCATCAGAAATACAGGCAGAGAGCCTGAAGGGAGATTAGATTAGATTAGATTACTTACAGTGTGGAAACAGGCCAGTCGGCCCAACAAGTCCACACCGCCCCGCTGAAGTGCAACCCACCCATACCCCTACATTTACCCCTTACCTAACACTACGGGCAATTTAGCATGGCCAATTCACCTGACCCTGCACATCTTTGGACTGTGGGAGGAAACCGAGATAGGCAGGTAGGACAAGTCATGGGGGAATTGCTGAGCTGGAAGTTTGGAGCTGGGGTGAGGTGGGGGGAAGGGAAATGAGGAAACTGGTGAAGTCCACTGGTGAAGTCCTGGGGTTGAAGTGTTCCGAGGCGGAAGATGAGGCGTTCTTCCTCCAGGCGTCTGGTGGTAAGGGAGCGGTGGTGAAGGAGGCCCATGACCTCCATGTCCTCAGCTGAGTGGGAGGGGGAGTTGAAATGTTGGGCCACAGGGCGGTGTGGTTGATTGGTGCGGGTATCCCGGAGATGTTCTCTAAAGCGCTCTGCTAGGAGGCGTCCAGTCTCCCCAATTTATCCGCATTAAACTGCATCTGCCATGCATCTGACCACTCACCAAACCTGTCCAGGTCACCCTGTAATCTCCTAACATCCTCCTCACATTTCATCCTGCCACCCAGCTTAGTATCATCAGCAAATTTGCTAATGTTACTATTAATACCATCTTCAATATCATTAATATATATTGTAAAAAGCTGTGGTCCCAGCACTGATCCTTGCAGTACCCCACTAGTCACCGCCTGCCATTCCAAAAGGGAGCTGTTTATCACTACTCTTTGTTTCCTGTCAGCCAACCAATTTTCAATCCAAGTCAGTACTTTGCCCCCAATACCATGCGCCCTAATTTTGCTTACTAACTTCCTATGTGGGACTTTATCAAAGGCTTTCTGAAAGTCCAGGTACACTACATCCACTGGACCTCCCTTGTCCATCTTCAGAGTTACATCCTCAAAAGATTCCAGAAGATTAGTCAAGCATGATTTCCCCTTCATAAATCCATGCTGACACTGACCTATCCTGTTACTGCTATCCAGATGTGTCGTAATTTCATCTTTTATAATTGACTCCAGCATCTTTCCCACCACTGAGGTCAGACTAACTGGTCTGTAATTTCTTGCTTTCTCTCTTGCTCCTTTCTTAAAAAGTGGTACAACATTAGCCACCATCCAATCTGTAGGAACTGATCCTGAATCTATCGAACTCTGGAAAATAATCACCAATGCATCTACGATTTCCAGAGCCACCTCCCTCAGTACCTGGGATGTAGACCATCAGGCCCCGGGGACTTATCAACCTTCAGACCTAACAGTCTCTCTAACACCAATTCCTGGCAAATATAAATTCCCTTCAGTTCAGGTCCTTCAGCCACTGTTACCTCTGGGAGATTGCTTGTGTCTTCCCCAGTGAACACAGATCTGAAGTACCAATTCGACTCTTCTGCCATTTCTTTGCTCCCCGTAATATATTCCCCCGTTTCTGTCTTCAAGGGCCCAATTTTAGTCCTAGAGATTCTCAATGACATAATAGAAAATCTTCTGAGGAAGGGTCACCAGACCCAAACCTGGAGCCAAAATGTTAACCCTGATTTCTCTCCACAGATGCTGCCAGACCCACTGAGGTTTTCTAGCAATTTCTGTAATTTGTCATTACCGATTGTACCCTCTCCCTTTCAAATTGCAGATTGAAGCTTATTGTATTATGGTCATTACTTCCCAATGGCTCCTTTACTTCGAGATCCCTGATCAATTTGGTTCGTTGCACAATACCAGATCCAGAATTGCCTTCTCCCTGGTAGGCTCCAGACCAGCTGTTCTAAGAATCCATCTCGGAGGCACTCCACAAAGTCTCTTTCTTGAGGTCCAATACCATCCTGATTCTCCCAGTCTACCTGCATGTTGAAATCCCCCATAACAACTGTAGTAACATCTTTGCGACAGGCCAATTTCAGCTCCTTATTCAACTTACATCCTACATTCATACTACTGTTTGGGGGCCTGTAGACAATTCCCAAGAGGGTCTTTCTACCCTTAGAATTTCTCAACTCTACCTATACTGACTCTCCATCCCCTGATTCTCGGTCCCTCCATGCAAGGAACTGAATATCATCCCTTACCAACAGGGCCACCCCACCCCCTCTGCCCGTCAGTCTGTCCTTACGATAGCACGTGTAGCCTTGAATATTCATTTCCCAGGCCCTGTCCACTTGAAGCCACATCTCAGTTATCCCTACAATATCATATCTGCCAATTTCCAAAAGAGCCTCAAGCTCATCCATCTTATTTCTAATACATCGTGCATTCATATATAGTGTTTTTAATTTGTCACTGCCCTCACTCTTCCCATCAACCCCTATACACTCAACCTTATGGCATGATCCCTTTTTGAGTTTTCTGCTTGATTGATACCGTTGTTTTTCTTGACTTCCCTTGTTCTAACTTTCCCTTTAATTTTCTTCTTAAACTTCCAGTTTGTCCCCTCTCCCCT
>NC_057715.1:4565201-4585908 GCF_004010195.1 Chiloscyllium plagiosum | reverse complement strand
AGCTGTGTTGCAGTAGCAAACCTGCCTGCCAGAATGCTGGTCCCCAGCCTATTAAGGTGCAAACCGTCTCTTTTGTATAATTTATGCTTACCACAAAACATACCCCAGTGATCCAAGAATTTAAATCCTTGCTTCCTGCACCAGTTCCCCAGCCACACATTCAAGTCCATTATCTCCCTGTTCCAGGCCTCTCCAGCCCGAGGAACTGGAAGCAAACCGGAGATAACCACCCTGGACATCCTGCTTTTCAGACTTCTTCCTAGTTCTCCGAAGTCCCGCTGTTGTATGTTCCTCCTCTACTTCCCGACGTCATTTGTGCCGACATGTACCACCACCTCTGCCTCTTCACCTTCGTCCTGGAGGATTTCCTGTACTCTGTCTGCGATGTCCTTAATCCTGGCACCAGGAAGGCAACACCATCCTTAAATCCCTCCTGTTGCCACAGAAACCTCATAGTCAGTTCCTCTCATTATGGAGTCCCCTATTACCTCGGCTCTGTGCGATGTCCAACTCTTCCGCTCTGCCTCCACGCCAACTCTTGATTGACAGACCTGACTGCCTCGCAGACTGGCAGTGTCATCTGTCTCTTCTGTTTCCAAACGATTCAACTTGTTCCTGACAGGTACTTCCCCCGTGATCTCTTGCACCTGTCTCCTCTCTGCCTTCCTCATCGTCTGCTCTCTTCTGGTATGGTCGGTGTAATAACCTCACTGAAGGTCCTGTCCAGAAAGATCTCGTTCTCTCGGATGAGCCTAAGATCCTCAAGTTCTTTCTTCAGTGCTGCGATATGCTCTGCCAGTAGTTGAACATGAACACACTTTCCACAGATATACGAGCCAGATACACTAGAGTCGTTGACCTCCCACATCATGCACATAGCACACTGAACCAGCTGGGCAGTCATGTCTTCACCCTCTTCAACTGTGAATGTCAAAGAAACTTCAGACAGAGGGAGAAAAATGGAACAGGAAGAGATAATGAGGGTGCTGACTATATCTCCCTCTCAGCAACCTCTTGCAGATGTTTTGTCCTTCCATACGTATATACAAAACAAACTGACTGTAGTGCCAGTCTGTGTGCATATTTGTGGACCATTGTATGATACAAGGGTCATAGCTCTAAGAATATTGACAAACAAGGAAGAAAAAGACCCTCTTGTTCTGTGTGCTGCAAGGAGGAACCAGAACAGAAGGGTTTCAATCTGTCTACACAAAGATGAATCCAAAATCAACTGTTTGATTACCAACATTAATATTAACCAGCAACATCCACTGCAACAGTGACAACATTTAACTATGTATTCTTAACAAACTCAGACTGATCCATACATCCTTTTGTTTTAGTTTTAAATTTTATATTTTTGGACTCGCCTTTTATTTCTTATAACTGTGTTTATGGGGTGTATTACTGTTACCTTTTCAATCCATAAACTATCTTTTTGAAAATTTAAGAACATCTGGTTAAATTGGCTTCGTTTAGAGAAAGGGATACTTTTAAAAGTTATCTTGCTACCTGCCAAGGGGTTGGCAGAACCAAGAGGAACCAAACCATCCTCTCCTCAGCTGAGAGTTTAATGTTTTGATCTGAAGCCATAACAAATTGGGGAACCTCATCCCAGAACTGGTTTTAACAACTGCAAGAATCAATTTCTTTCAAACCACTTTCTCCGTCTTCCCTGCCACCACTAACAATCTGCATTCTTTATTTTGTCTTGGATCTTTTCACTCTTCCTTGAAGGACTATCACCACATTTCTCTACAATATATTTTGACTGGCATTCGTCAACTCATTCTACCCGCCAGTCAACATTCTCTTGGAATTTAACACTATCTGTGGCTGTATGCTCAGTGCATTGCTGTTCATCCTGCTGACACTCAACTGTGCAGCAATGCACAGGTCAAATCATATTATTAAGTTCGCTGATGACACAGCTGTAGTGGGTCTCATTAGCATGAACGATGAGTCAGCATACAAAAAGGAGGTGCAGCAGCTAACAGACTGGTGCAGAGCCAACAACCTGTCTCTGAATGTGGACAAAACAAAAGAGATGGTTGTTGACTTCAGGAGGGCATGGAGCAACCACTCTCTGCTGGACATTGACAGCTCCCCCATGGAGATTGTGAAGATCATGAAATTTCTTAGCATCCCCTGGTGGACAATCTCACCTGGTCCCTCAACACCTGCTCCATAACCAAGAAAGCCCAGCAGTGTCTCTACTTTCTGCATACACTGAAGAAAGCCCACCTCCCATCCTCCATCCTCACCACATTCTCCAGAGGGTTCATTGAGAGTGCCCTGAGCTGCTGCAACACTGCCTGATTCAGGAATGGCACTGTCTCTGATCGTAAAACCCTACAACAGATAGTGAAGACAGTTGAGAGGATCATCGGGTCTCTTTCCCCTCCATTACAGCCATTTACACCACACGCTGCATCTGACAGGCTAACAGCACTGTGGAAGACCTCACACACCGTTCAGTCAAACTCTTCTCCCTTCTGCCATCTGGAAGAAGATACCGGAGCATTCGATCTCTCACTGCCAGACTGTGCAACAGTTTCTTCCCCCAAGCCATCAGGCTCCTTAACACTGTCTGATCACATTCGATTTCATTTGCAATTTTCAGATGACTTTTTGAATTGCTGCTAAAACAATGTTTTATTAATGATCATTCATTCTTATATTGTAATTTGTTCACCACTGAGCCTATTGTCTTGTCTTATCAGGAATTACTGTGCTGTCTTGCATGTTTTGCACTTCTCTATACACTTCATGCTGCCCTGTGTATGACTGTACTCTTGTGTAGTCTGTGTTTATGTAGCACCTTGGTCCTGGAGGAACGCGGTCTCGTTTTTATTGTACCAGCTGTATATGGTAGAAAGGACAAATAAAGTTACTCTACTCTCTCCTCTCTACTATCCTCAAAGTTCACAAACATTTCCAAGATTTTTGTCATCTGTAATTTTTGAAATTGTCTGCTGTAAACAACTCCAAATCATTAATCAAGAAAAACATTGATTTTCGTACCAATCTCCAGGGAACTCCATTTTATAGTAGTGTTCACCACTAAGCTGTCACTCAGTCAGCTTGGTATGGAAGGTAATGAAAGTGTAATACTGTGGAGAGAGAAATAGAATTAATGTTTCGTTATCCTGTTCTGAAGAGTCATACTGGACTTGAAATGTTAACTGTGTTTCTCATCCCACAGATGCTGACAGACCTGCTGAGTTTCTTCAGAATTTTCTGTTTTTATATTAGTATCTAAACTAACTCTTCCATTTTTATTGCTGGCAAGCTTGTATTTTAATTTCATAGTTTAAGGATTACCTTAAATACTACTTCTTTGATTTGTCTTTTTTTCATCGGCACGGTGGCACAGTGGTTAGCACTGCTGCCTCGCAGCGCCAGAGACCCGGGTTCAATTCCCGACTCAGGCGACTGACTGTGTGGAGTTTGCACGTTCTCCCCGTGTCTGCGTGGGTTTCCTCCGGGTGCTCCGGTTTCCTCCCACAGTCCAAAGATGTGCAGGTTAGGTGAATTGGCCATACTAAAATTGCCCGTAGTGTTAGGTAAGGGGTAAATGTAGGGGTATGGGTGGGTTTCGCTTCGGCGGGTCGGTGTGGACTTGTTGGGTCGAATGGCCTGTTTCCACACTGTAATCTAATCTAATCTAATCTAATCTATGTCTCTACCCTACTATGTGTCATACTATGTTTTACCTTGGCTCCACATACAGGTAGTTCTCCTGTAATGCGTGTTTGGTAAACACAGTTTGGTTGTAACATGATTAGTGAATTGTGGGCATTTTCTTTATAAAGCAAACTCCCATTCGCTGTTACGTGATTCCATACCCAGCACTTACCTGAACAGCAAAACCCAGCCTGAGGATCCTCTCTTTGCAAAATGCAAATTCAGTGTGTTCAACTAAAGCAGGAATGCAATCAGCTCTGCAAGCCTTGAAACTGAGCTTGAAACAGGGGATTGGAGTTTACGTTCAGAAGGAACTTTATTTCAAACCAGGGGGAGGGCTGGAATTCTGTATTGGCATCACATGGTCAGTCAGCTCGCACGCTTTCTGGAGAAGAGCTTGATGAAAGGTCCAGTGCTGTAGTCAGTGATTGTATTGTTAAATCATTAAATTTACTGTGTTATTTAATTACAATGTATGATTTAACAATTTACTTGGTCTATGCTATCATTTGTGTTAACCTAACTATTATTATTGTTATGATTTTTACTGATGTTTTTGGCAGTTTGCCCCAGTCCAGTTTTTCCCATAGGCTTCATTATTTATATTCCACAATTTTCTGTAACACGGTGATGCGCAAGAACACAGCTATCATGTTATAGGAGAACTATCTGTAATATTTTAGGATATTTCATTATAGGAACTATATGAATACAAGCTGTGGCTATTGTCTGTCCTGAAAGAACCGTTCTTGAACTTTCTTTTGGTTAAGAGTTAACAAACATTTGTCATTATTGTTAGTTTTATTTTAGAATTTTACATAAAATTGATCTCAGATGTTTTAACAGTTGAGAGTGTGATAAATAATCTGATCAAACCTATAGTAAATAGTAAACATTGCATACATTTTTTCATCTTTAAAATCTTATTCAGGCACTCAATTATCTTCAACACAATTTTAAATTATATTTTAACTTAAATATTAAATAAGCATTGCATCTTATGTAATAATTGCAAGATTTAGTATTTAGAGCAGCTGCCAGGTTTCAGAAAAAAACTGAAATTCTTGTGACAAAGCTTTACAAATAAAAATATATGAAAAGATCACTTCTATCCATTAGTTCCTTCCTACAATCTATCACAATAGCATCAGTTATGATATGACCGATATCAAATGTTGGTATTGATTGCACTTTTCACCCACTCTTGTTTTACATTAGTCATAGAGTCACATTAACAGAGGCAAATGAAAATAAATCTTTTGTCGTTCTGCACAAGAATCTTCAGTGATTGATTTTCTTTTGTGTTTGTGTGTGTGTACGATTTTCACTCTCATCAAGGGAGATGATGTCTATGCTGATGAATAGAAGATGTTTGTCTTCGTGTTCACTGTCTCCTGTTCCTTTGATGCTGCCTGACTTGCTGCGCTTTTCCAGCAACACATTTTTAAGTTCACTGTCAATGTCAAGCTTGTCCATCACTGGAATTATACAGTGCGGCTGCACACCTCTCCTGCATTAATAGTTCACAAGGCCAATCTTTGAAAGCACATTATGCCATGTTCTGCACCAATAATCTTTGGACCATGTATACATCAAGCTAGATAACATTTTGGAGATTTTGGATTAGGGAACAGAAGCTGGAATGAAAATATGCAAAGTGATTTTAACTAAACTTCACCTTGAAGAGAGAGGCTTCATATGTCAAACTGGTCCAGCGGTTGAAATCTAAATCCTGGCAGGGAGAAATAGCATTTTAATTTGCTCAATATTTTTATTGTGACTGTCATCCCCATCCAAGCATTTCTTAGGTATTGGGATCAAATGTGATGGTGGTGGTGCATGAATCACAGAGAAGATCACAAATCTAGACAGCATGAATCTTAACTAAGATCCTGAAAGGACACAGAGAGTATGAGAAGGATATACATACATATGGAATGGGTGATGCAAAGATACAATGTTTCTAGTGTCGTCGTAGAGTCCTACAGCACAGAAACAGACCCTTCGGTCCAACCAGTCTATGCTGACCATAATCCCAAACTAAACTAGTCCCACCTGCATGTGCTTGGCCTATATCCCTCTGAACATTTCCTATTCATGTACTTCTTCAAATGTCTTTCAAACATTAATTTACCACACAGACTTAGAAGGACTCAGTGTTCTGCATATTTTAAAGAAATTTTGCATATAAACTCTACAATTCTTAAGAATTTTATTCTTCTTCATCTGAAAAGAATGGTAGTCAAAGTATTGCTATTATATCATTAGCATGAAGACATCAACAGATTAGTTTTGATGTGACTGAACATTGTAGACAGTCAGGAGGCTGGAAGAACACAGCAAACCAGGTAGCATCAGGAGGTGGAGAAGTCAACGTTTTGGGGATAGGTCGTACCCACTACCTGTCTTTACCTATCCCCACTTCATCACCCTGCCCTTGCCAACCCCTTTATCTGCAGCTCCCCCTACCTCCACACCCAGTCCTGAAGAAGGGTTACACCCGAAACATCGACCTCTCCACCTCCTGGTGCAGCCTGACTTGCTGTGTCCTTCCAACCTCCTGCTTGTCTACATTGGATTCCAGCATCTACAGTTTTTTTTGTCATTGAGCATTGTATGTGGAAGGAGAAAATAAACTACGATTGGAAACCAGTTTTTCATTGAAATAAAGTAATAGAATTGAAGGGATAAAACAAAAATGTAGAGAATGTGAGTATAAATTTCTCCAGTACAATAAACAAATAGAGCAACAAGATGCGTTGCCAAGGTGACCTTCATTCCAACAAGCAATAATGATCTGGCTGAGGTATCTAAATCAACACAATTTAGTTCAGGGCTAGTAATGATGAGTCATCATTGGCCCTAGTAACCTTGATCTACAAAATTAATTTTGATTCCAATGCTCTCTTTTTCTCCCATATTCCCTTATCTTCACCCTTGACAACCTATTCATTGCCTGTGCCATTCAACAAACAATACTGAGCAACAAATCCCAATCTCGTGCAATTGGGACAGACAGGAGGCAGAGCGAGAAGCACTATTTAATATTAACAGTGTCAAAGAGAGCTGTAAGTCCTGCTTGTCAGCCAGCCTCAGCATGTGTTGTTCTTGGGTATGACAAGCAAACAAAACAAGTTACAATAAAACAGATTCTGCAAAACAGGCTGCAAAAAGGATTCTACGCTACTACTTTTGCTCAACTCGGTATGCGTTGAGTTAAAAAAAAGATTTGTGCATATACTGAAACAATTGGAGATGGAAGTGAAAACAATTTTTAAAAAGGTGTTTTCAGACCCCACTAGCTTTGAAACCGGAGATATAACCTGTTCCTGCTGTGTGAGTTTGATGGCCAGTTTTCATTATTCCTGTCCTGTCTCTAGCCGTACCCATCTGACTTAAAATCCTCAACGTCCATGTTAAGTAGGTCTTCACTCGCCATTCGTACCTATCAGTTTAAAACCAGAACAGAGCCTGCAATGACAAATTGGGATGGAACAGTAACTCAGTGGTTAACACTATTACCTTGTAGCGCTAGGGATCCAAATTTGATTCCACCCTCAGGCAATGGGCTGTGTGGAGGTTGCACATTCTCTGCATGGGGTTTCCTCTAGGTGCATTGGTTTCCTCTCACAGTTCAAAGATATACAGGTTTTGTGGGTAGGCCATTGGAAATTGCCTGTTGTATAGGGTTGGATAGATTAGCCATGGGGAATGTAGGCAAAAGTGAGTCTAGATTAGAGTGGTGCTGGAAAAGCAGAGCAGGTCAGGCAACATCCAAGGAGCAGGGAAATCGACGTTTCGGGCAAAAGCCCTTCATCAGGACTGAAGGCAGGGAGCCTCCAGGGTGGAGAGATAAATGGGAGGAGGGTGAGGGTGGGGAGAGGATAGCAAAGAGTACAATAGGTAGATGGGGGTGGGGATGAAGGTGATAGGTCAGAGAGGAGTGTGGAGTGGATAGGTGGGAAGGGAGATTGGCAGGTAGGACAGGTCATGAGGACAGTGCTGAGCTGGAAGGTTGGAACTGGGGTGACGTGGGGGAAGGGGAAATGAGGAAACTGGTGAAGTCCACATTGATGACCTGGGGTTGAAGTGTTCCGAGGTGGAAGGTGAGGCATTCTTCCTCCAGGTGTCGGGTGGTGAGGGAGCGGCAGTGGAGGAGGCCCAGGACCTGCATGTCAGGGAAATGGGATGGTCTGGATGGGATATTCTTTGGAGTGTTGGTGTGGACTTGATGGACCAAATGGTTGGTTTCTGCACTGTAGGGATTTTATGATCTTGCCATCCACTGGAATATATCAAGGATCTATAAATCCCCTCTCCTATTTCTTATTAAAACAGCAACACCTTTCAAAGGTGCAGGGCTAAGAATTGGATAACACCAATTAATCAAGTGCTGGGAGACAATTTGCAATCTGCTTGTACCAATTCTGATGGAGGTGGGAACAGGAATATTGGGTACTGCCTCTTCATTTTCAAAGCTGAGTGATTAATGAAAGTAAGTTTCTCTGAAAGGATGCTGCACTGAATGACAAGAGCTGCTGATAGATCTTGCAAATCTAAGCTTGGCTATTAGAACACCAGCGAAACACCAGTGTCATGGATGTGGTCCTGCAGGTCCCTGGGAATAATGTGAACTTGAGCCGTGACACCATCATTCCTCAAGGAACATCCTGGAAAGGAATTGAAAATGGGGAGAGAAGTCAATTCCTAATGTCTCAACCTGAAACACAGAAGAAGTCTAATAAACTCAAACAAAAACAGAATTTGCTTAAGAAACTCAGCAGGTTTGGCTGCAGCTGTAGAGAGAAGACAGAGTTTATGTTTCAGGTCCAGAGATGTTTCTTCAGATTCCCAGCATCCACTGTTGTTTGTTTCATTCTAATATACTCATGTGGTTGGTCAAGGTTAATAACCTTCACATGACACATTTACCTACTGCCCCACTGACCTCTCACGTAGCTCCATGCACCACACCACCAACAGACAGGCCAAATGCCTAAAATCCCAATAATCCACCACATCTTCATACTAATTCTGACAGACTTGCACTCATCTCTTACTTTCTCAGCTGTTCAGCTGTGGAAAGAGCGTTACCCAAGACACAATGCCACATGCCTGAAGAGTCATCTAGACTCGAAACATGAGCTTGCTCTCTCTCCATGGATACTGCCTGACCCGCTGTGATTGCAAGCATTTTTCTGGTTTTGCAACACAAACATTGGTGTTCTGCTACTTCTCCTGCACACTGATGTGGCAGTCAGTCAAAGGGTGAAGAGATTGGCCACTGGGGACAAGGACGACTAAATCTCCAATGCCTGAGAAAGAAATGGTTCTTTGTATCATCGCACCATGTGTAACAGAGTCTGTGACATCTCACGTCACTGGAAATATCCTGGGTGATGGTATGCTTCTGTGCTGTGCCTCCTTGTGACTCCCAACCTATCCTCTCTGGGTTACCTGCATGGTACATGATAGCAAGCTATAGATAGTGTGTCCAAAGTTGTCTCACTTCCAACTTCATCCCAATATTCAACCATGCCTTCCCAATCTTTGACAAGGATCCAAGAACTACTTCTTGCCCAGCCTCAGGAGTGCTCAGAGTAAAATAGGCAACAGCAGCACCACCACCACACCGTCACATGGTTAGGCACTTAGAGCCATTGTTTTCAAGGTCAGTTTCTTGGAGCTAACTAGATATACATAATGCGAGACCTGATATTGCACAATGAGATACAATTAAGTCACAACCTTCTAATGAAGGCATCTCAAAGTAGCCATAACCATATTATAATTGAATTTTACATTCGATTCAAGGAGAAAGTGGTTGCAAAGCTAAATAAAGGCAATTGTGAGGACAGAGCTAGCTAAATTGAAGTAACAAGTTAAGTTAAAAGGATAGGCCAAAAGAAATGCAGTGGCAGATATTTTAGAAGATATTTCAGATTGCAAGGGAGATCCCTAGCATCACAGATGTGTGTCTTCTGCCAATTTAATTCACTGCACGTGTATCAGATATCATCAGAGTGACTGTGTTCTTCAAAGACAATGGGCCCTGACAACATTCTGGCAATAGTCCTGAAGACTTCTGTTCCAGAACTTGCTGCATCCCTATCCAAGCTGTTCCATACAGCTACAAGGCTCACATCTACTCACCAATGTGGTAAATTGCCCAGGTACGTTGCACACACAAAAAGTCAGACAAATTCAACCTGGCCAATTGCTGCCACATCAGTTTACCCTCGATCATCAATAAAGTGATAGATGGTGTTTAGCAATAACATGCTCACTGATGCCCTGTTTGTGTTTTGCCATGGTCACTCAGCTCCTGACCTTTAGTTAGTCTTTCTTTAACAATAGACAAGAGAATTTAATTACAGAGATGAGATGAGTGTGACTTAACTAACTGTTAAAAATCACAACACCAGGTTATAGTCCAACAGGTTTATTTGGAAGCACTATAACCTGGTGTTGTGTGATCTATAACTTTGTTCACCCCAGTCCAACATTAGCACGTCCAAATTTTGACTAACCATGGCTCAAAGAGCCCCATTAAAACGGCTGTAAATAGGAACCTGGGTGAAAACTCCACTGGTTAGAGTCGTGATTCCATGCATACTGAAACACACCAATTGCAGAAAGACATGGACAACTTCTGGGATTGGGCTGACAAGTGGCAAATAGCATTCACACTACATGAGTTCCAGGTAATGATTACCTCCAACAAGAGAGAATCTATCCACTGCCTCTCAGCACGCAATAGGATTATCATCACTGAATCCTTGACGATCGACATCCTGAGGGGTTACCATTGATGAAAGACTGAACTGGACAATAAAAAGAATGATTGCAAGAGAATATCAAAGTCTAGGAATATTACAGACATGAACACACCCCCTGACTCCCCAGAAGCCTGTCCACCACCTAAAAGGTGCAAGTCAAGAGTGTGATGGAACACTTCCCACTTGTCTCCAACAACACTCAAGAAACTTGACACTAGTCAGGACAAAGTAGCATACTTGATTGGCAGCACATCCACAAGCATCCACTCCCTGCACCATCAATGCTCAGTAGCAGTAGTGTGTACAATCTACAAAGATAACACTGCAGAAATTCACTTAGGTCTCTCTAAGATTGCCTTCCAAATCTATGACCATTACTGTCATAGTCATAGGACAAGGGTAGTGAAAACATGGAAACACCACCACCTACAAGTTCTCCTAAAAACCATTCACCATCATGACATGGAGATATAATCATCGCTCTTTGTGTTGCTGGGTCAAAAACCTGGCATTCTCTTCCTAATGGCATGTGGCTAGACCTGCATCAAATGGCTTTCAGCAAGCCAAGAAGGCAGTTCACCACTGCCTTCTCAAGGGCTGTTGGGGATGGGCAAGAAAGATTGGTCCAGTCAGTGGTGCTCACATCCCATGAATAAAAGAAAAGTAAAGTAATCAAAAGCTTTCTTTTCCCATTTGGGCAAGGCCCCACCATCCGTGATTCATTAAAGCATTTAACGATAGAAAAGGACAAGTCAGAAGTATGAAGGAATACGCTATGCTTGCCTGGATGATTACAACTCCAAGAACATTCAAGGCTTTGGGGAACTAACAAGTGAGTTACTCATGTTAGAGTATGGAGTCTCCAGCTGGGTTTTTTATCACACTATTTATATACTGATCCAGTTAATTTTCTCATCAACAGTGACCGCCAGGATGTTGATGTTGGGGAATTCAAAGAATGAATGTCAAGGAGAGATTAGTAAAAGCTCTCTTGTTGGTGATGGTCATTATGCAGCACTTAAGTGACGTGTTTGTTAATTACCACTTTCAAGCCCATGCTTGAATCCTGCCCACATTTTGATCAAGGCACAGATTGCTTCATTATGTAAGGACTGTGAGTGAAACTGCACTGACTACAATCAAAGAATGTTCCCAATTCAGACTTCATTGTAGAATGAAGGACAGTGATGAAACAGTTAAAATGTTTTGGCTGAGGGCTTAGCTGTGATGAATTTCTGTTGTAATGTTCGACATTGATCTCCGAAAGTCACAGACATCTTTCTTTGTGCCTTTATGATTTCTGCCACGGCAGGTTTCTATGATTTCTATAAATTTAAATTCTCTGCAAGTTGCTTATAGTTGTGCTTGGTCATATGCTGGTTTAATGTCAATTGCAGTCATTCTCTGTCACTAATCCGGTATTCATCTCCTTTGTTCATTGTTACAGCAAAGTTGTCATTACATATGCAACTATGCTTCTATGGCACTCTGTTCATCGTAATCTCCGCTCATTGCAGGTGGAATTGTTGGTCACTGCTGGGACCTCCTGGGATCCTTGGCAGTGGTGCCATCTTTAAGCCTCAGCCATGCATCCAATCAAACCAAGGCAGTCTGCAGCTGCCCTGCATGATCAGTCTGTTCGCCCCAGAAATGGCAGAATGAGGGTAATTGACATCCTGCATTGCCAGCAGGGATCCAGTGGTCCTGCTGAATGGGAAGGGGTTTGACCAGGAGACCACAGGACATAGGAACAGAGATAGGCCATTTGGCCCATTGAGTCTGCTCCACCATCACGGATTCCTGACAGCTGATTTGATAACCTTTAACACCATTTTCTCAGTTTTTCTTGATAGTCTTTGATTCTCTTGCTGATTAACAATCTGGCTATCCCAGCTTTGAGTATACTTAATGACTCAAAGACTGTACAGAATGGCACGATTCTATCCTCGGAGGAAAGATACTTCTTCTCATCTCTGTATTCACTGTGCCCTGGATTCCCATAAAGGGGGAACCAACCTCTCTGCATCTATCCTCTCGTGCCAGCTAGGAATTGAAACATTTGTGCAGTCGCTGTCCATGCAGCATGGCCTGAGATTTTGATGACTGATGGAAGTGTGGAGGACCAGGCGTTGAGCTTGAGTTGTCAGGTTACAGCGTTGGGTACTGTTACCTTCCAATTTCTAACTGGAGAATGGGATGGAGGATGGGAAACTGCAGATCAGTGAGATGAGATGGAGTAATAATGAGGATGTGAATATGTGCTGATGTATGCAAATAGGTCTCTAGTTGCTTCTTCAGGAAGTTTGCCTTGCCATTCAACACTTGTTTGGAAAGTAAGACATTGTGCTCTCGACAGCAGGAAGCCCCTTTGTGGTTGAACTCTCACAACTTTCTCACTGATCCTCACGTTGTTCAGGATCTGGTGAGGTTCCATCCTCCAATTCTGCTGCTGAGCGCACAGCTTTGAGCTGCTAGATTTTTCTGAATCTATCCCATTCATCATTGTCATTGCACCATAATGGGGGTGGGGGAGGGGAGAGTGGTTCTCAGTGTGAAGTTGAAACTTCATTTATTCAAGGACTGTGCTTGGACTGGTCTTTCTAACCCTGTCATAGGTAGATACAACCTCGCAGAGTTAACGTATATTTTCCCTGGTGCTGGTTCTCTAATTAACTGTCACCTACCCATTCCTAAGCACTATGTGCTTCAGGACTCAGCCCAATAGTAATGCTACTGCATAAGTCTTGATGATCAACATTTGAAATACCTCACCCAGCGTATGGGCTGTGCCCCTCGCTACTCTCAGTGCTCCTCCCAATTCATGTTCGCTGTGGTGGAGACTAATCAGCTGACGGATAAAAGCATGCAGCAATCAGCAAGACATTTTCTTGTCTATATTTGGCATTGGCTTAATGCCGTGAGATTTCTTGGGATCTGGAGATAATGTCAAAGACTTGCAGGGCCACCCACTGTTGACTGTATGCCACAGTGCTGCCATCTGTTTGGGGTCAGGGCACACCCAGGGTTGATAACATATCATAGCTCCAATTTTACATTACTCCTTCAGCCAGCAATGTAATGCCAAAACATCAGTCAGTGTGCAAAGCAGGAGCTATAACCCTCCTACAGATTTGCTTCCGTCATGGTGACAGATTTCTAGTTGCCTGATATGGCTGGTGGGAAATAACATATTTTCATACAAAATCTGGAACCTTCCCTCAAGAAAGCAGTGGATATTGAGTCTGGTGAAATTTTCAAAACCTAAATAGATTTTTCACTAGGTAAGGGTATCAAAAAATGTGGAGCCAAGGTAATTATATGGATTGGAGGTGCAGAGTAATCAACATCTGATTGAAAGGCACAGCAGTCTTGAGGGACTATATGATTGACCCATTTTATGTTTCTGTCTTAACACACTCACTCACCATCAGCATGAAAACATTCAATAAAGTAAGCAGCTTGGGAGGCCTTGAGTTGCTTTTAGATTTGGAACAATAGAAGCAGCATGAATGGGTGGGGTCAGACTCCCACAAAACCAGGATTTTATCTTAACTTCCAGTAGCTTTTGAGGTTTAGAAGCTACTAAACATCTCATCTTGCTGCAGCAAAATGCTTGATTTTTCTCTCTCTCTCTGTTGGAGAATTTTTTCTTGATATTCTTCCCTCCTGGACTGAAGAATTGCATGCGAGACAATCTATTTTACCGAATTTGCCTTTGCCAAGGGTATGTTGATGGGATGTTATTATATTGGAACAGTTGCTGTTTAGTTATTAAATAATCCATTATTTTGTTAAGTTTTCCAATACTGCTTAGTTATTCCAATTCTTCTCTCTTTTGTTTGTATTTTAACTATCATGTAAGAATAAAGTGTGTTTTGCTTCAAGCTTGGTCATTTGACCAATTAAATTTTACCTAGAATACAATGCGGTGCACTTGACATTAAAAGTAAGAAAAGGTTGCGGTCTAGGCTATCTTCTTAATATATTTTGAGGGGGTTTGGTCTGGTCCATTACATGTTTATATTACTCATACAAATTAATAATTTCAGGGACCAAGAACACTTGAAATGTTTCCAGTATCATAATGGTGGCAACCCTGAATATACATTTATTCTTCTAACTATGCTAAGGCTAATGAGGCCCAAGATCTACTTCAGATGTGATTTAGGTTCCAGATGTTGGACACCAGTGTGCTATCAATTCTGCATGTGACTAAATCATTAGTTCACTTATGTTTAACACAAATATCAGAAGAGCACTGTTGCTGTAGCAGTCTCAATGACTTTGGGGTCACAAGAATTGGTGCAATGGAAAACAGAGTCAAATTGTCAATATGGTCTATTTAATGTTGAATAATAAGAAATTTTACTCAGAGAATCAGGAACCAGATTGAACTGCATAACGTGATTTCACCTCTGAATAGCTCCTAGTAACTAGCACTGACTTGCATCAATCCTACATCTAAACTAAAACGTTTATATCGTTAAAATATTAATTCAGATGGCCAGAAATCAAGACATATATCTTAAAGGTTTCTAATATAAGACCTCCATTCTGATTGTATTTCTCTTACTCAATGCTACGATTAAACTACACACAACTTCAGTGTGTTTAAGTAAAACACGATTTCTCATATTTTTCAAGTCAAAAGGAATGCTTTCACCTACATGCACTCTTTTAAGTTGTCTTTTGACAATTATTTCTTCAAAAATCTAAATAAGGATTTCTGAACTCAGACAGCATCCCTTTTGTACGGATGTCTTTGCCCTAGTTGACTTCTTGGTCCCCGGGTTTCCTGATTCTTCCATTTGCTGCAACTGAACTTGTTTAGTATCACAACCAACATACTGTGAACACTGAAAATCTGAAATAAATCAGCAAAATTCTGCAAAGGTTCTGTTGGTCTGTCAGGGTTAATGAAAATAGGAACTGAGTGAAGACTTTAAGTCTGTGGCCTTTCATCAGAAGAAAGTTCATTTTCAAGGTCAGGAGAAATTAAAGAAGGACAAAGATTAAACAATGCAATGGAAGACTATAAGAATTGTTGCATTTGACTCACCAGGATCACCTTTCAGTTCGGACTTTTAGCAAAGTAATCAATGTTCTCAGTAATGGAACATTTGTATCTCTACAGTAGTGATTATGGATAATAAATACCATCAAGATTAAAAAAAAGACAAGTTGAAAAAGAGTTCATAAAAGGGTTGCAAAAGAAGGAAGGAATTAGACAACATTGGAAGGATCAAAGAAAGACAAGATTAAAAAGTGGTGGTGTGTTTGTATGATTTATTGAAGGAAAATAAACACACAGGATTTGCTGATTTGTTGACATGGTCTTCCTTTTGATGGTCTAGCTAAGGTATTGAATTCAACAATCTTTGAGTTCGGTTTGTGCAACCATACATCACCATTTGTTCCAACACACAGGATTTGCTGATTTGTTGACATGGTCTTCCTTTTGATGAAGAAGGGCCTGTGCCCGAAACGTCGAATCTCCTGTTCCCTGGATGCTGCCTGTGCTGTTCCAGCAATAAAGTTTCAACTTTGATCTCCAGCATCTGCAGACTCACTTTCTCCTTCCTTTTGATGGTCTAGCTAAGGTATTGAATTCAACAATCTTTGAGTTCGGTTTGTGCAACCATACATCACCATTTGTTCCACTAACTCTGGATCCTCAAAATTAATTTTGACTCCTAGTATTTTCTCTCTGTCTCATTTTCTTTTATCTTCATCCTTGACAACCTACTCATTGCTTGTGCCAGTCAACAATGTAATACTGAATTACAAATCTCACTTTGGTACAGCTGGGACTGGCAGGAGGAGAGAGGAGCACAATTTAATATTAACAGAATGTCAGGGAGAACTATAGCAAGTTCTCTTTGCTTACTGGCCCCCCGCATGTGTTGTTCTGAGTCCATGACAAGTAAACAAAACCAAGGATCATCGTCTGAAGAGAGAAAAGTTTAAATTTAAAAATTTTAATCAGAGTTTCTCAGCCTTTTCAAGAAGGTCTTTCAAATTGATGCCCAGGTTAAGGAGAAAAGGAGGCAATTTTGAGGATACTGTCTAAGAGAGGGAGTGAGCTGCCAGATACTAAAATATAGCACGCACAATGTAGAGATATTCTGATTGAATTATCATCCTTGGCTTTATTTAGTTGAGCAAAAATATACTATTAGAATTCTAACCTAGTCTATTAAATTTAATTTTTATTTGAAGCTGCACATTTTTTCAAACAAAAGTCAATTTAAAAGATGAATTTCCTTTCCTTGAGAGTAACTTTCAGGATTTCTTAATTGCAGTTACAATTTTGCAGCAAAGAATGAGTTGGTTTCAATTATACTCCACAATATGCACATCAATGAAGCAAAAACAAGGTTTATATTGATAATACTTTTTAGATATACTTTATTGATCTGCTACTATGGAAATTGGTCATTCATGGTACACCGATTACCAAAGTGATCTTATGGTTTGTTTTTATCTTGAAAACTTCAAATTTGCTTTGGGAAATACATTTTGAAAAATGTGTATTTAATTTCTCAGAGAATTAAAAATGTAGATGCTATAAAGCTTTCTGAATTTACAATAGGGAAGGAGACTCTGAATTATCAAGGAATGATCAAAATTGAAAGTGAAACAGGACTCCTCTATATGGATGTTGATGGACGATAGTTGCAGGTTGAGTCAGAAAGCTTTCAGACCTTTACCATCATCTTCTTTCAAAAGGGCCCTGCCATGGTTCACATTAAGGAGATGAGAGCAGGATAGAGTCAGGCCCACCAACCTCTGAGGGAGGCCTAAGGTGACAACAGAGGCAGGTGAGGTTTTATAGCTGACAGGATAGAACATTCATCTCTGTTGACTTGGACAATGGATGATTATTATTGACTGAATTGATATTTGTTTTTTGATGAGGAATTCCAGGAGCAGGTGACTGTTTTGTTTTGGCTCCCTGACTGGGTCAGGCTTCTCCCATGGATCACAGTTCTTCCATGGGACGGCAAACTGAAGGGGTTTACCTCTGTCAAACTTGCCGGATTGTGAGGTGGGTATTGAACTGCCCACCCTCACAATGGCAGAGATGCTGTGTACAGGCTGACTGTTCTTTTGGCTACTATATCTGATTATTTGAATCTACCACCTAACATTCTTAAAGCAATTGCCAATTCTATGACAAAGGCATTAATTACCAACACTTGACGAATTTCAACAGAAGCATTTATCTTCTTTAGCACGTTTGAGGCTTTCCTGTCACAATCACTTATTGTGCATGTATTTTAATAGGACATATATCCAAACAAGTGAGGCCAGAATGGCACTTCCTATAGCTCCTGACAGTATTTGTATTGTACTTCTACTCCTTAGTTATATCATATAAAGGGGTATAAAATACCCATGGAAGAGTTACACAGTCCTGCCATCCCAGGAATCAGTTTGGTAAATCTTCAGTGCACTCCTTCTAAAGCAAGAACATCCTTCTCCAGATAAAGAGACCAAAACCGCACACAAAATACCACGTGTGACCTCACCAGTGACTTGCATAATTGCAGCAAGACATCCTTGGTTCCTGTACTTGAATTGTTTCACTGTGAAGGCAAACATCAGAAGTCACACGACACTAGACTATAATCCAAACAGGTTTATTTGAAAAAAAGCAAGCTTTCCCATTGTAACCCCCTTTGTCAGGTGAAGTGACCTGAAGAAGGAACAGCGGTCAGAGCATTTGTGATTTCAAATAAACCTTTTGGATTATAACCTTGTGTCGTGTGACTTCTGACTTTGTCCCTCCCAGTCCAACATTAGCATCACTACATCAGGCCTTCATACAGTCTGCTTTCTTTACTGCCTGCTGCATCTGCATGCTTATTCTCAGTGAATGGTACATGAGGATGCCAGGTCTCATTGAGTATTCCCCTCTCTCAATTTACAGCCATTCAAATAATAATAATCTGCTTTCCTGTTTTTGCCGCCATAGTGGATAACCTTACATTTATCCACATTATACTCCAGCTGCTGTGCATTTTCCCACTCATTCAGCCTATCCAAATAACACTGCAACATCTTTACATCCTCCTCACTGCTCACCCATCCACTCAGCTTGTGTCATTGAAAGTCACATTCCTGTCATCTGTGAAGTGGACGGATAAAACAAACTGAAGTAAAATAGTGTTCACTTGACAAGTATCTTCGAGTTAGGGCAGAGTTTGTCTATTCTATTCACGCAAAAGCACTTGTGGTTGAAGAAATCAATGCACACAATAATCCAAATGCAATCTAATTCATGCATCGCTGGACATCAGAGTGCACCTGAGAAAATTAACAAACAGTGAAATTCACAACTAATCTTGGAGGAACTGTTGGGCGAAGTTCACAGCACAGAATCAGATAAGTTAATTGTTGTTTTAAGTCTGTCCAAGAGAAAGGCTGCAGTAGTGGGTACAGTGGATTCTTTCTTGATTATATGTTTTTGGAGATAAGTCTCTTGATTAAACTTAAAATATAAGCCATAGCTATTAATTTAACCTTGGACAGTGTTTGTAGAGGAATAAGACAGTATTATTTTCTGGGTCTGTAGATTGTGAAGGAGCAAAAATGGCCTTTGCAATGATATGTACTTGTCAGATGTAGGAGTTTATAGAGAGTTTAAGGGTTACTGCAGATTATATCTACCATAAATGCTGTTGGATGTAAATCTTATCAGACTGAGTGGATCGGTTGGAGAGACAAATAGAAGCGATGAGGAATTTGCAACAGCTACAGTATGTGATGGAGGGCAGTTTTAGAAAGGGGGACGTCTCAGATACAGTCACATAGATGGGTTAACTCCCTTTCTAACCCCCTTTGTAGAGGTAGGCAGCTAGTGCAGGAGTCTTTTGTGGATATACCCATTTCAAACAGGTATGCTGTTCCGGAAAATGTAGGGGGTGATGGATTCTAAGGGGAACGTAGCACGAACAGCCAAGTTTTGGTATTGAGACTGGCTCTAATGCAATGAGGGGTACGTCGGCTTCCAAGAGATCAATTGTGTTAGGGGATTCTGTAGTCAGAGGTACAGACAGACGTCATTCCTGGGGAAGGGGACGGGCTTGCTGGGTCTGTATTGTATGCACTTTTTTTATGTAACTGGATTGTCCTTTTATGTACAAATGCCATTGTCGCTGTCTTGTCATGCTTAAAACTGGGATTTGGGGTTTGTCCTCATTTCCCTGTAAACTGGTTGAACGGTAGGGTTTGGGGCCTGGCTTTGCTGCTCCTCTCCCTTGTAAACTTCCTGTCTCTTGTATACAGCTATAAATGTTAACTGCTTTTTGTAAGCTGTTTTGTCAACTGTTTTGTAATTGTTTAATAAAATTTAAAAAACCAGCAGTGTCAGAGGTCCTGTTCATTCTGAGAGCTGGTTCTGAGGAAACCAGATCAGTGTCAAGTACTATTTAAGTGTAGATAAAGGGGGCTTTGGTCACAGGATACCGGCCTCTGAAGTTATTTCATTACCCAAACATATTTAATGAAAATACCTACTTGAACATGGAGTCAGATGGAATAGGAGTGGCCTTACAATATCTCAGCAAACATCTTCAAGCTATTGTTTACTCCCCTCTTAATTGGCATTTTCTCTCCAATTGCTCATCTTCCTCAGATTATTTACCTGTGGACAAAACTCCTTTCCCTTGGTTTATCTGGCTGTGATACATTGGCACAAATTAAATCTGTATTCACCAGAAAGTTGCCTCAGATGTCCATCAGGCAAATAAAACTCAAGTTCTGATATCAGTTGGCCATGGAGTAATTCATCTGAATGCAAGACAGCACAATCTAATGCTTAGACTGTCCTGCCCAATAGCATCTTTATCATATGATTAGTAACATGGGTCATTCATGTTGAAAAGGCCGAATGGCAATGATATTAGAGTCATAGAGATGTACAGTGTGGAAACAGACCCTTCGATCCAACCTGTCCATGCCAACAAGATATCCCAACCCAATCTCGCCCCACCTGCCAGCACCCGGCCCATATCCCTCCAAACCCTTCCTATTCATATACCAATCCAAATGCCTCTTAAATGTTGCAATTGTACCAACCACCACCACTTCCTCTGGCAGCTCATTCCATACGCATACCACCCTCTGCGTGAAAACGTTGCCCCTTAGGTCCCTTTTACATCTTTCCCCTCTCACTCTAAACCTATGCCCTCTAGTTCTAGACTCCCCCACTCCAGGGAAAAGACTTTATCTATTTA
>NC_057715.1:4561538-4565110 GCF_004010195.1 Chiloscyllium plagiosum | reverse complement strand
TGTACAGCCGCAACATGACCTCCCAACTCCTTTACTCAGTACTCTGACCAGTAAAGGAAAGCATACCAAATGCCTTCTTCACTATCCTATCTACCTGCAACTCTACTTTCAAAGAGCATTGAACCTGCACTCCAAGCTCTCTTTGTTCAGCAACACTCCCTAGGACCTTACCATTAAGTTTATAAGTCCTGCTAAGATTAGCTTTCCCAAAATGCAGCACCTCGCATTTATCTAAATTAAACTCCATCTGCCACTTCTCAGCCCATTGGCCCATCTGATCAAGATCCTGTTGTAATCTGAGGTAACCTTCTTCGCTGTCCACTACACCTCCAATTTTGGTGTCATCTGCAAACTTACTAACTGTACCTCTTATGCTCGCATCCAAATCATTTATGTAAATGACAAAAAGTAGACCACCCAACACAGTTCCTTGTGGCACTCCATTGGTCACAGGCCTCCAGTCTGAAAAACAACCCTCCACCACCTTTGAGCCAGTTCCGTATCCAAATAGCTAGTTCTACCTTTATTCCGTGAGATCTAACCTTGCTAACCAGTCTCCCACGGGGAACCTTGTCGAACGCCTTACTGAAGACCATATAGATCACATCTACTGCTCTGCTCTCATCAATCCTCTTTGTTACTTCTTCAAAAAACTCAATCAAATTTGAGAGACATGTTTTCCCACACACAAAGCCATGTTGACTATCCCTAATCAGTCCTTGCCTTTTGAATTACATCTATATTCTGTCCGTCAGGATTCCCTCCAACAACTTGCCCACCACCGACCACAGGCTCACTGGTCTATTGTTCCCTGGCTTGTCCTTACTCCCCTTCTTAAAGAGTGGCATCACGTTTGCCAACCTAGAGTCTTCCGGCACCTCACCTGTGACTATCGATGATACAAATATCTCAGCAAGAGGCCCAGCAATCACTTCTCTAGCTTCCCACAGAGTTGTAGTGTACACCTGATCAGGTCCTGGGGATTTATTCATCTTTATGCGTTTCAAGACATCCAGCACTTCCTCCTCTGTAATATGGACATTTTTCAAGATGTCACCATCTATTTCGTTACTTTCTATATCTTCCATATCCGTTTCCACAGTAAATATTAAATGGATCAAGATGGCTCAAGGTTCAGAACACACACTTTGAAGAGTCTTTACATTTTTTGCAAATTGGAAAAAAGACTAATATAAAGATAACATCACAGAAGAATAAAGTTTGATGGTTTCAGATGCGAATTGGTGTCCAGTCCAGGTATTTCCACAAAACTTAAAATAAATCCAATTTCTACAATCTTCCAAAACATAAATCCTCTGAGCAAAATCAAATATAAAGCAGCATTGTAATAATACGTAGTGACGGAAAAACATTATTTAACAAGCCGTCTTGGTACAGGTAAGCCGAAGTGGGTACTGTAGATGCTGGAGTTTAGAGTCAAGATCAGAGTGGTGCTAGAAAAGCATAGCAGGTTAGGCTGCATCCAAGGAGCAGGAAAAATCATTCCTGAGGAAGGGCTTTTGCCCAAAACGTCGATCTTTTCTGCTCTTCGGATGCTGTTTGATCTGCTATGCTTTTCCAGCACCACTCTAATCTTGGTACAGATGTCTGAAATGATTTCTAGGCTCTGTTAGGCACATTCAAATATTAGAACTTTAGAAAAATTAGATTCCTCCATTACAAATCAGACTCAACAATGGTTGATTTCACATTGGATGGCTGTGTAAACATGACAATATTAGACCATTGTTTTCTGTCCCAATTATCATTTTGCTTTACTCAATCAGGAGAGATGAATCACAGACAGCTGATCCAATGCCTCCCCTTTACGAATACTCAAAGCAAACCAGTGAGTTTGTTGATTGGACTCCAGTTTTCTGTCTGGATGAGAGTATTAAAGTCCAATATCTTAGTTGTTTTACACTCAACAATTTTCAATAATGTCTGTAAAGCATCTTGGAATTTTTGAATTAGTTCTTCCTTTACAAAAAATGCATTGTCCAATAAACTAAACACTCAAAACTTACCAAAGTAACAAAACGGACTGTTGCTTGCAATGTCCCCTTTTGTACCTCAGCAGTCGAGCAATGTTCTATCAGTAATTCAGTCCATGTATCCTGATGCAGCATTAACCAAGCACAACTAAGATCCACATTTGAATTTATCTCTATTTAAATGGTAATTTACCATTATACCATTAGGAAGAAAAGCAATGCAAGTTGACTAGAATTAATTGGAAGTTGAATTGTGACTACTTTAAACCACAATTAGTTGCAATTCAGATTCCACTTTTTGGTTCTATCAACCTAAATGAAAATGATTAAGGAAAGTGAGAGAGGTCTTCTATCCAAGACAATTGCAAATACAGTGATATACCAACAAGGCACTTTTGATTGATTAATGCAATCAGCTGAGTTTTACAGACTGTCACATTCCAAGGTCCAGGACTACGTGCTGAGGGATGTACTAAAGCTAGGAGCAGCTGCCGGCAAGAGGCAATGGGAAAAGACAACTGTCTGAGGGCTTTCTGCTGAAGTTAAATGGGGCTCCATGCAGTTATCCGACCCTCCCAGTGCCTCAGGTATATGTAAATAATGCCTTGCAAAAGCAAGAAATGCCTTGGTGCTTGTTGCTCTCCATATGTAAAGACTGTACAAAAACAAACTGTATGACTATGTATATACAGATTTCTTTAAAAATGAAGTATATTTTTGAAATAAAAAATATTGTTGTTATCAGCATTGCATTAATAATTTTTTTTAGCACAGCATAGCCACTGTTTTAAAATATATTGAGAATGTGCCACAATTTGCTTTTCATCATTATACTGTTTCTTTAGCTGGAAAACAGCAACATTTTTGTCAGGAAGGCTGCATTTCAGTGCCAGAGGCAATAGGATATGGTTAGTGTAGATCTTGGTTCAAAAATTGAAACCTAATTTGTTCAGACCAGAGAATCATATATTTTCACATACTCAGCATATAAGTCCACCTCTCCCCCAGTCACCAACTGATCTACAGTCACGACATGCTGCACTTGCATTTGTAGTCAGCCTCAATTTTATGTTCCTGCAAACGCATGATTTGCTTACTGGTACTTACTAACTGGATCAAGCAGGTAATAAGCACTGTGTTAGGAAGAGATTAAGACGTGTCCACACAAAGCAGGCCCTGCTAGGCAAACAGCAAAGATGGCAACTACCCATACCCACTCCATCACATTGCTGAAAAGTTGTCAACTATTTCTAGAGTTTTCACAGCTTCAAGGATTGACTTATATCTATCTCAGCACCCACAGTACTTGGTCTCACAATGGAGATTGTAGATAGCAGACTCATAGAGTCCCTACAGTGTGGAAAGAGGCTATTTGGCCCATCGAGTCCACACCGACCCTCCGAAGAACATCTCACCCAGATTCAGCCCCCTACCCTATAATCCTGCATTTCCCATGGCTAACCCACCTAGCCTGCACATCCCTGGATAATATAGACAATTTAGCATGACCAATCCACCTAACGTTTCCAACTTTTGGACTGTGGGCAGAGACTGTGCACCCGGTGGAAACCCACGCAG
>NC_057715.1:4533242-4561333 GCF_004010195.1 Chiloscyllium plagiosum | reverse complement strand
CCGAAGGGCCTGTTTCCACACTGTAAGTAATCTAATCTGTAAGTAATCTAATCTAATATCCAACAATTGCCTGAGGCTGGAATTGAACCTGGGTCCCTGGCGCTGTGAAACAGCAGTGCTAACCACTGAGCCACCCTGGTCACTGTTAAGTGTAGGGGTACCGAGTAAAACCCAAAGCACATGCTGCTGGATGCTGGCAGATGTTGTTTCCTAAAATGATAGAATTTTCTTCATCTGATGTGGATGCTACTGGATTGACTAGTCTTTATCGCCCACCCCTGATTGGCTAGAGAGCAATGAAGAGTTAACTACATTTTTGTCGGTCTGGAGACATATGTAGGGCAGGCAAGGTTGGAAGATTTTCTCCCTTAAAACATTTTCTTTCCCAGAAGGTGGGTTTTTATTGACAGTAGTTACATGGTTAATATTAGACTAGGTTTCCATCACAGGTGGCTATGTGGGGACTTGAACTGACACCCTCAAGACATTAGTCTATTGCTCTTGAATACTAGTCTCGTGACAACATCACCTGCTTCGCGGATGAGAAACAAACTTAAACTGTATCCTGGAAGCCCAATAGGGCAAACTGATCAATGTTTAATTGGAGTATCACAATACAACAACAACGTGGATTTTTAATATTATGAAAATGCCAATGGGTTTCAGCAGGTTTTTCGAAACAAATTTAATTCACACCAGGCAACACAAGAAAATATTAATGAGCAACGGTTTGATCAAAGGGAAACAGGTGTTAAGGAAAGTCCTAGGAGGGAACAGAGATGGAGTAATTGGAGAGCAGAGCAGATCTAGAGGGTAGGCAGATGAAGACATAGCTGCCTAGGAAAGCAGTAATGGAAATTAGGGATTTTGCAAAAGGCCACAATTGAGAGAAGATGTGGTGTCAGGTAAGGGGTTGGGACCAAGCAAATATTTTGAGGGAAAGGGAGAGAACTGGTCCCGGGTGGGGTGGGGGCAGGGTGGTGTTGTATCTGGAGGCCGGTGCGGGCTCGGTCCCAGGGTTACGGAGGGTGGGGGCCGGTGCGGGCTTGGTCCCAGGGTTACGGAGGGTGGGGACAGGTGTGGGCTCGGTCCCAGGGTTACGGAGGATGGGGGGGCAGGTGATAGTTGGAGTGAGGTGGAAGTCAGCCTGGCAGGAGTGAAAGGGGATCAGATCCAGGAGGAAGTGTCAGTTCCACAGAGGAGGAAGGGGTGATTATGTTTCAACAAGGTGGTTTGGGGGGTGGGGCGTGCCAGTGGCTGTTAGGTGCGGAACAGGAGAAAGGTGGTTCAGCTCAGAAACACAGCTAGTGAGGATCAGTTGTAGCAGGAGGTGGTCTGGTACTGGGCAAGGGTGATATGGTCTGGAGCAGGGCTAGGGTGGTGCAGGGATAAGGAAGCGTTTATTGATCAGTGCATTGAGTATGGTGTTAGGAGGTCATGTTGTGGCTGTATAGGACATTGATTAGCTACCTTTGGAGCACTGCATTTTCATTTCTGGTTTCACTGCTGCAGGAAGGATGTTGCTAAATTTGAAAGGGTTCAGAAAAGACTTACAAGGATGTTGCCAGGGTCGGAGGGTTTGAGCTATAGCTATAGCTATTGAAAGGCTGAATAGACAGGAGTATTGGAGGCTGAGGGGTGACTTATAGAGGTTTATAAAATCATGAGGGGCATGGATAGGGTAAAAGGGCCTTTCCCCAGGGTAGGCAAATCCAAAACTAGAGGCCATAGGTTTAAGGTGAGAGGGAAAAGGTGTAAAAGGGACTTAAGGGGCAACTTTTTCATGCAGAGAGTGGTGTGTGTATGGAATGAGCTGTCAGAGGAAACGATGGAGGCTAGTACAATGACAACATTTAAAAGGCATCTGGATGGGTATGTGAATAGGAAGGGCTTGGAGGGATATTGACCAAATGCTGGCAAATAGGACTAGATTAATTTAGGATATCTGGTCAGCCTGGATGAGTTGAACCGAAGGGTCTGTTTCAGTGCTGCACAGTTCAATGACTCTATGAGTAAAGGAAGTGGGTAGCAGTTGATGAGAAAATGTATTGAATCCATAATGTGGAGAAGGTGACAGCTCCTGGGGAGGTGGGGAATGGGAAATGGGGAAGAGAAAGGGGTGCCAGATCAGGATCTGGCTGATGGAAGAGATGTGGGAGATGTTTTGTCGCATGGTCATGTGAGGTAAGTATGGGATCTATTGAATACTTGGATGTCAGACTCTGTATTTAATTTTTCCTAAGTAACTATACTTAATTTCTTTGGAACTGTCTGAGGTCTCTGATTTAAATGGAAACTTTCAGAAGGTTCTAGGTGTGGGTCAATTGCCCAGTGGAATCTCCAATTTCTTGACAAGTACCCTTGGAGTGTGTCACAATGGGGATTCTATTGGTTCCACAGGCACAACTCTCACCTACACTGGGATAACAACAGTCTGATCATCAGAAAATCAGGCCATTATACCGGAATTTCCATTGATGTAAAAATGACTGATATGTCTGCAACCATGATGACGTGTTAGCACAACAATAGAACAACATGATGGTGATTGTAGACTTTTCACACAAGGTGTGAGGGGATGGGGTGGGGGTATTTTTGGATGATGCATTAAAAACAACACCTTATTTGCTACTGAGCTCGAGTGAAAAGATGCCAAAGAACTATTTGAAAGCAAAATGGGTACATTTCATCATTATTCTGATCGATGTTTATGCCTCGACCAAGATTGCTAAATGAGATCATCTTATACTGTTGTTATTTGTGGGATTTTACAATGCACAAATTTCTTGCTACGTTTACTACACTGAAGTGACTCAGTCCAACAGCATTGCGCTGACCGTGGAGCACTTTCGGATATTTTGTGAAAGGCACTCTATTAAAGCAAGTTCTTCCTTCTTTCTTTTGTTCTGTCAGGACACAAGGAAGAGTTAATAACATTCATACTGAAACTTACTGCCTAGGGGCTTTGATAACATGGTGCTGAAGGAGCTGCAAGGTTCTAGAAATTATAGAAGGAAATGAAGCTGAACTTAGGAAATGCAGCATCATCTTTAAGAAAATTACAGTTGCCACCAGAAGCAGTTGCGTGAGGGTACTTGTAATGAAATCCACACATCAATCACGTACTGAACATTTAATGCTTGCAGTCTGCAGCTTCATTGAATATATGTATATCCTTGGAGATCGCTCCTAAGTATTAGGTTATTATGGATTCCTCATGATGATTAATAATTTGGGATCAGTGACCCAGGCAGACCATAAGCCAACAGGATAAAAAACAGTGCACATGAGGAGTCTTGCCAAAAATAGCAGCATATTTCTGAAATGTAAGGTAATTACACAGTTAAAGATATTGGCCAGTAGCCTGAACAAACTGATGAAATGAAAATGGATTCTTTGTTGATGTTCAGGAGCAAGCAGCTGTTACAAATAATTTGCCTTGGACTTAGAATGCCAAACAGCTGATTTAGATTCAAATACCTATTGCATACCTTTCCCAATTTTAATTTCCATTATCATCAATACTACAATTGAGGAAGCATACTGAGGCCTTGAGAGAGCCAGTGGAGATTTGTTAAAAAGGAACTACGACATGTGGAGAAAGTAACAAAGCTACAATTGTTCTCCTCAGAGCATGGAGGCTTAAGGGAAGATTTAACTGAGATATTTAAAATCATGAAGAAGTTTGATGGTGTAATAAGAAGAAAATGTTACTGTTATCTAGAGGTTCCGTAATGCAATGACGAGGATTTAAGGTAATTTCCAAGAAATTGAGGAAGGTGAAGACAATTCCTTCTTACGCAGTGATGATAAAATTGGAATGTATTAGTTGGGTTAGTTGAAGCAATTTCAATAGTAATTTTTAAAACGAGTACCAAAGTGTTTGGGTACTATCTGAAGTTTAATATAAAGGGCACTTTGGCATTGATGGGGATCATCCTTATTGTGGAAGCAAAAGAGTGGACGGGGGTGATGTTTAGACTCTCCCCGAGGGTACAGACTGTAATGTGGAGAGTGCCATTGAATAACAGTGTTAAACCCCAAAGATCCAAAATGTGGAAGAAAGGCTGGCTTTGCAGCAAATAATCTAATACATGGAGGCCACTGGCTCAATTATGGGACACCATACCCTCCACAACGCTCTTGTTAGGCCCACGCTTCCCATCAATCCACCCTCCACTCCCAGCACCTTCCCCATCCACCACAAGAGGTATAAGACTTGCACTCAGACTCCCCCCCCACCTCACCTCCATCCAAGGCCACAAAGGATTCTTCCACATCCGGTAGAGATTTTCCTGCACATCAAAACATCTCATCTACTGTGACCGTTGCTCTCGATGTGGTCTCCTCTACACTGGGGAGACAGGACGCCAACTTGCGGAACATTTCAGAGAACATCTCCGGGACACACGCACCCAACAACTCCACCGCCCTGTGGCTGACCACTTCAACTCCCCCTCCCACTCCGCCAAGGACTTGCAGGTCCTCAGCCTCATCCACAGCCAAATCCTAGCCATCCGACGCCTGGAGGAAGAATGCCTCATCTTCCACCTTTGGACCCTCCAACCACAAGGCATCAACATTGATTTCATCAGTTTTCTCATTTCCCCTCCCCCCACACTTATCTCACATTCAACCCTCCAACTCGGGAACGCCCTCTTGAACTTCTCCCACCTGTCCATCTTCCTGCCCACCTATCTGCTCCACCCTCCACTCTGACCTATCACCATCACCCACCACCTGCATCCATCTATTGCCTTCCCAGCTACCTTTACCCCCAACCCTACCCCCTCCATTTACCTCTCAGCTCCTTTGAGCCCCTAACATTCCTGATGAAGGGCTTAAGCCAGAAATGTTGACTCTCCTGCTCCTCACATGCTACCTGACCTGCTGTGCTTTTCTAGCACCACACTCTCGACTCTGATCTCCAGCATCTGCAACCCTCACTTTCTCCTAATCATATATGGACAGTTAAGTGAAATCCCGGATAATTAGTCACTCTGTTATATGTATTCTTGAAACAGTGGGATTGCAATGTTCAATTATTCTCTATTTCATTATGTCAGCCTCTTTACCATTGATGCTCACGGTGTTTGATCAGTTAAGCCTGGATGTGAACTCAGGGAAGAATGAACAAAGCTGCAGTTAGAAGAAGAAAGAGTGTGGAAGAGACGTTTTAAAACACTGAATGTACACTTTCTGTTACACATAAAAAAATCTGACATATTTTACACACATGAAAGCAAATGCAAAGATCACACCAGTTTCTGTGTATGAAACAGGAGTTTTATTTACATTAAAATGTCTACTCCATGCTCTAACTCGACCTTCCTGTTTTTTCTGCAGTTTTGTATACTTCAGTGCACACCCAGGCACAGTCTATCTCACACAGTGATCATCAATAGTGAACTGATTTACGTTATCAAACAGTGGAATAGAACACTTATCGGGTGAAGGGGAAAGTATGAAGAAACAAAAGAACAAAAAAAAAAACTGCACGGCAACGGGCGATAGGTCAAATGACATCATTGCTGCAAGTTTCAGATTTGTGGTGAGCACTGCCCCATCACTGTGCCAGGGTCCGGGTTCCATTCCAGCCTCGAGTGACTGTATGGAGTTTACACATTCTCCCCATGGCTGAGTGGGTTTCCTCCAGGTGATCCGGTTTCCTCCCACAGTCCAGAGATGTATAGGCAGGTGGATTGGCCGTGCTAAATTGCCCAGCGTGTTCAGGGATGTGTAGGTTAGGAGGGTTGGCATTGGGGAATGCAGAGTTAAAGCATAGGTGGGATTTGGGAGGGATACTCTTCGGAGGGTAGGTGTGGACTCAACAGACCAATTGGCCTGCTTCCACACTGTCGGGATTCTATAATAAGCAATTGGCCCTCTACTTTCTCTTCATTTTTAATAAAACACCATTGATTGTGCACACCCCTGTTGGACACCATCTGCTTTGGTTGAATAAGGATGAGTTTGAAATGCCAGGAGAAATTATAACTATCCCATGAGACTGACAACCTTCTTCCATTTTGATCATGTCCCTTGTAAAGGAGCTATTCCCTTGGTTGAAGTGTTTCTTTTTCACCAGTTTAACAGAGACAAGGAAACTGTCACCTTCAGGAAGTTGAAAACCCTTGCTATTTCTCCTCTGAATTTCTTCCCTCCTCAGTTAAGTGAGCAGGCCGAAGGCTTGTACCATGGTTTTACTATGGGCGAGTGTATTAGCATTAAACTGAACTACATATTCGTTGCCTGTCCAAATGGGCTAACCTTACCATCCCCCCACCATCCCCACCTCACCCCCTATGCCTGCAAATGGTGAATAGGGCTGTGCAGGCAAGGGGATAATGGGTGTGTCATGACCAATGGGTGAGGGGGATATTGAGGCTGATATTGAGGGTGCATGGGGTCAGCAGATGAGGGCATTTTGGGAATGGGGGTAATGGAGTAATGGAGAGGTGTCTAGGCCAGTGGGGAATGGGTATGTCAGGGGTAGGTGGGAGTTGGTGGAAGTATGAGGATATTGGGGTCATAGAGGGTTGGGAGGGGAGATATGTTGGGTGCGGGGAGTATTAGGTTTAGAAAGCGGTCGGTGAAATCACATAGTGCTGGGGTATCTGGGTGAGGCAGGTGGTTTTAGGGCCTCAGGGGGTTTAAGTGATCAGTGCAGGTGTAGTTTATGGTTGATTTTTGAAGGGGGTCTCAGAGAGGTGTGAGCTTTGTTATTACCCAGGAGTTAGACTAAGTTTTTAATTGTTTATTTTTTTTCTGGGTAAATGTTAGCAGGAGCAGGACCTGCCAACTTTTCAAATATTAAGGGGATTTTTCAAAGGGTTCTAGGCTGGGGCAATTGCCCTCCAGAATCTTTAGCATACTGTATAATTCCCAAAGTGTGTGTGGGACCTGAGATTCTACAGAGTACAACACCACAGAGAGAACTGCTCCAATGACTCTCTGGAGTGATTGGACTATCCACACAGAAATAAACAACCCAAGACATAATCCCCACATACAGCTCAAAATTCTCTGATTAAACATCATATTTAAACCTCACATCCATAAGTTGCATATTCCCTAGCAAATGTTGCTCTCACTTTAGGTAAGCTGGTAGATGAATCAGCATAAGACTCAATTCAATTATGTTAATATTTTAAAGAATTATCATGCTGTTATGATATTTGAACTCCAAACTCAAATAAGAATGGAAATATCAGCTCTGTTTTTACAAATTAATTACATCTATTTTACTCACATTTTTCAAGGCAACTATGTCATAAACTCTCGCATTACATAGTGATGGCTACATCATCAAGGACTAACAGAGAAAATGAACCTAAAAGGGAATTTGCTATCATGAAGCTTCTTTGGATGAGATCCAGTCTCTGCTCTTTTGTAAGTTTTCTGGAAAGAAACAAGAGAAAGGTGTAAGGGTTTTTAAATCGCTCTATAGGAATAATAGTTTTAGAGCAATCTAAATCGTGAAAATCCAGGTTCTGAGTTTTACAAGAACCACAACTTTCAGAATATGTATCAAAAACTGTTCCAGCTTTAATGTGTGATTTGAATTGTGTAAGATGTTGAGGTTTGGTATAAATGTGCGATGGAAACCACACATCCCAGAAACCTTGTAATTTCTCATTTTGTTTTAGAACAAAGAACTCTACTAGACCTTGTCCATTGGCTGTGTTTGACATCACCTGTACTTTATCTATTATATGCCTAGGAAGGTTATCCATGCTTTTAGAAACTCACTTTTGGCAAGGTGTGTTGTCATGACAGCTGGTTGTAATTTTTAAAATAGTGCCTCCAATTGATTCAAGTGGTCCTTCCAATTGTCAGTAAATACCAGCACATGGTCAGTTGGAAGCACTGATTACCACTTAATCTGGAAAAGGAATCTCTATCAGTCAGTGTTAGCTAACTGGATGGTAGGTGATTCAATTTGAGAAATGACTAGGCCTCCTTCTTTGTCACTTCTCAGCAAGGTATGATACATCTTGTTTCACTTGGATAGATATTTCCACAGGATTAAGGAGGCTGAGGGGAGATGTCCACCTGTCCAGAATTGGTTAACCAGTTAAAGCAGAGTACCACTGGGGTGACAGTGGCTACTGTCAGTATGATATTGCACTGAGGCCTAGGATTGTCACTAGATTTGGGTCACAGGGTGGGTACCATGATGGAGGGGTACAGCAGCCCCATGGCAGGTTATTGGTTCTTAGCAGGACACTTCCTTCTTGAGCAGTCACTTGGGTGGCTTTTTGTGAGAGACATCCTTTAGAGACTGTAAGCAGCTCAACTCTGTTTACGCTCCCTGCATGTCTATACACCCACCTGCCACTGTGTTAATACCAAACCATGAGATGTGGCCTCAAAGTGGGCATCCATTGTTTCCTTAACTGGAGGCAGGGTGAGAAGGTTTTCCATGCAGCATTCTGCCAAGAATTCATTAAAGGTAGAGGTGAGAACTACTCAAACTACTGAATTAAATAGTCAAATTCACCAAGGGAGAGGACTCAAGATTCTGCCCAGTAAATATGAGGACAGTGTACATAAATCTTGACTGAAAGGGTTTTAAACTGGTGGTAGGAAATGTAATCAGCCAAACGGTAGATATCAGCAGTCATCAACCTAAATAATCTCAGCAGTCAACAAGTTGGAGCAGGATAAATAATTGAGTATAGAGACAGCAGGTGATTGAATTAAATCTGAGAATCTCTCATTTGCTAAGAGCAGTGAAGGCAGGGCAAACATCATTCATGTTTATGGTGTACAACGTGGCCACCTTGCTGAAGGAATAACTCAGGAGGTGCTGGGTAAAACTGGAAGGAAATAGGGGTTGGACATTATCTCCACAAATAAGCAGACTATTACAAAAGTTCAAGAAGAGTTTCTGGGATTTGAGGAAGGCCACAAGATAAATTATGTCCAGCTGTTAGACCATAAGACAGAGGAGCAGAAATTATGCCATTAAGTCCATTGAGCCTGTTCCACCATTTAATCATGGTTGATAAGTTTTTAAGCATTCTCCTGCTTTCTCCCCATAACCTTTGATCCCTGTCACAATCAAGAACCTACCTATCTTCATCTTAGATATACTCAATGACCTGGCCTCCACAGCCTTCTGTGGCAGTGAATTCCATAGATTCCCCACTCTGTGGCTGAAGAAGTTTCTCCTTATCTCCATTCTAAAAGGTCTTCACTTTATTCTAAGGCTTTGCCCACTGGTCCTCATTTCTCTTACCAATGGAAACATCTTCCCAACATCCACTCTGTCCAGGCCATGATTCAATTAGATTCCCTCCTCATCATTTTAAACTCCATTGAGTATAGACCCAGAGTCTTCAAACATGTTAAATTTTTCATTCCTGTGATCACCTCCTCTGAACCTGCTCCAGGGTCAGTACATCTTTCTGAAGATATGGAGCCCAAACTGTGCACAGTACTCCAAATGTGGTCTGACCAGAGCCTTCTGCAGTTAAAATCTAGGATCTAAAAAAAGGAAACTAATGTACTGAAGATTTAAAGAAACTAGCTGTGATTATAATAGGAGTTGTCAGATAATATTGATATAAAGTTCAAACTCTACTCAGGTGTTTGGCATGTACTATGTAATACATAATTTCCAATCAATAAACATGTTGAACTCTAAAAAATTGAAGGTTATGTAAGATCATCCTAAATTGTAACAATAACTTTCCAAAGGATTGACAATGTGCAATATCTACAAACAAGGTATCTTACAAATATTTGTAACACACCATAAACTCTTGAGTACTTGCATAGGAAAAAGGAGGGAGTAAGAAAACATTCATTGCTCTGCTTCCCACCTTCCTGGAAAGTCAAATTAAAATTTCTAGATTAACAAAGAATATCTCCAAGCCACTAAAGTACAATATTGTCTCTGAGACAGTTGCCCTGGGTCCCCTGAATGTTTCTTCAGATTAGTATCAGCAGTGGTCAGTGATGAAGGCAGTTTCTCAGACTTCATTGTCACCATTTTACATCTTGTTAATAATTAACTGCCCAGTGGTGTGGATATAGCCCACAGGATGGATGGAAAGCCGTTCAATCTGAATTGACTGAAATCCAAGAAGAAAATGACACTGACCTCATTTGCTGGTCTTCAATTTATTTTCTTAGACGCACTCTGATGTCCAGAGATACTTGAACTCAAGCTGCAAAGGCAGAAGCCGTGCACATTCACTGCAGTGTCAGAGAGCAGTGTTGGTTTCTTTCTCTCTCTTTCTCTGATCATGTTCTCTTTCTCTTTCTTAAAGTGCTGTTGTTTTGATTTTTTTCCCTCAAAGTTCCAAAACAATGCAACAATGTATAAAACAGTAATTACTACTCTTGGAATTCAAGGATATCACCTCAAAAAAAGAACAGCTCTTCCAGTCACAATTCTCCCCCTTCCCCCACTTCCCCTACATCCCCCACTTCCCCCACTTCCATCACTTCCATCTTGGATTACTCATTTTCTACACTCTCTCCTATAGGAAGAATGTTGCAAAACTTGAAAGAGTTCAGAAAAGATTTACAAGGATGTTGCCAGGGTTGGAGGGTTTGAGCTATAGGGAGAGGCTGAACAGGCTGGGGCTGTTTTCCTTGGAGCGTTGCAGGCTGAGGGGTAATCTTATAGAGGTTTACAAAATTATGAGGGGCATGGAAAGGATAAATAGACAAAGTCTTTTCCCTGGGGTCAGGGAATACAGAACTAGAGGGCATAGGTTTAGGCTGAATAGGCTGGGGCTGTTTTCACTGGAGCATCAGAGGCTGAGGGGTGACCTTATAGAGGTTTATAAAATCATGAGGGGCATGGATAGGATAAATAGATAAGGTCTTTACCCTGAGTTGAGGAAGTCCAGAACTAGAAGGAATAAGTTTGCAGTGAGAGCGGAAAGATTTAAAAGTGACCTAAGGGACATGCAGAAGATAGTGCGTGTATGGAATGAGTTGCCAGAGGAAGTGATGGAGATATAATTGCAACATTTAAAAGGCATCAAGATAGGTATATGAATAGGAAAGATTTAGGGGGATATGGGCCATGTGCTGGCAAATGAATCTGAATTGGTTTAGGATATCAGCTCGCATAGACAGGTTGGACTGAAGGGTCTGTTTCTGTGTTGTACATCTCTATGATTCTAAACATGGATGACAAGGTCATCGCTGCTGTCTTGGAAAGCTTCATTTCTACATTTGCTGAAACATACCGAAGAATCAGTCTCAGTCTCAACCTCAAGAAGACTCAAATCCTTAACCAAACCCCCCTAGGTCAAGTTCTGGTCAATCCCTCCATTAAGATCAATTGAGAAATCCTCCCAAATGTGAAACATTTCCCCAACCTGGGGAGTGACCTCCCATCTAAGGCTGAATTGATGTGGAAATTCAACATCGCATTTGATCTGGGAACCCTACCTTTGCACTCCAAAGAATGAATGTCTTCAACAATTTTCCATCCATGCTCCTTGTGTACTGGCAGTCATCCTTCCAATTCTTCAATGTGAGTCCAATACTTAGACTATGCATACATACCATGTTATGGCTGTTGTTATGACATGGGGTAAATCCTCCTGCTTAATTTAAACCAGCAACACAGAAAAGATTTATCCTGTGCAATAATCTGTAAAACCTTGAATGGCCAAGAACTATTTAAAGTAAAAATTAACAACTTTATTTCTTAAAGTATAACAGTGAATAATCAACAAAGAACCATTCCCAAGTCCTCACTCTAACCTATCTTTTACCTTCCCTTCTATAATACTAGTCCAATAAAACTCCCATTTAAGATTTACAAAACAAAACTTCTTATCTCAAAACCAGGCAGCTTTCGGATCTTCTATTTGGATCTTCCAGTGTCTTCTTTTCTTTTTCTTAGGAATTTCTGCTTCACAGATTAATGATCAAAAAGGCACCTTTTAAGAGAGCTATTTTTCAGGCAGCCTGTTTACATGTTGGTGGCTTGGCAGTTCTCCTCCCAACTGTTCAATTTTCTTCGGCCTTATACCCCAGGGCATCAGGTTGTGTCATTGGCTTCTAAGATTGTCAGTATACTCAATTCAAACTGGATTGGAGTTTGGTATTTTTTGGGATATAATTTAAACGGATTGGCCTAATTTGAATCTGTTTTTTGTTGTTTCCAGGCAAACAGCTACTCCAGTAGCTGGAGCACATATTACATTGTGTCTTATTGAGAACACTTAGTGCTGTCACTGTTGGCTTTAAACTCTCTTAAAAGGTATAGTTCATCCATATCTTCATAACATTGTACAAGATATTAGTGATGCCACTTTTAGTAAACTGCACACAATTCAGATCTCTCTGTCTTAGGAAGAATATTGTTAAACTTGAGAGGATGTGGAAAAGATTTTGAAGAATGTTGCCAGGATTGGAGGTTTTGAGTTATGAAGAGATGCTGAATAGGCTGGGACTTTTTTCCCTGGAGCATTGGAGGCTGAGAGTTGACCTTACAGAGGGGTCATATCTAGTGACTAGCCAAGGTCTTTTTGCCAGGGTAGAGGAGTCCAAAATGAGATGGCATGGTGAGAGGGGAAAGATTTAAAAGGGACCCAAGAAGCAACTTTTTCACACAGAGGGTGATGCATGTATGGAATGAACTACCAGAGGAAGTGGTGGAGGCTGATACAATTATAGCATTTAAATGACACTGAAACTCTGCAGAGAGGTATAGATAATTTAAGTCAGTGGGCAAGGGTCTGGCAGATGGAGTACAATGTTGGTAAATGCCTTTGCTTACAGCTACAAAATAATTTTCAGTCTGAGAGAAACTGACTGGAGATTCTCAGCCCAAGATATGTCATCTAAAAGGTAGAGCCAAGTGTTTCAGAAGTAAAGCTAGGAAATACATAAAGACACAAAAATGTTTGACATTCTATTCCAGAATGTTGCTCCATGCCAGATGAGATATTAAGTTTGAACTGAAACTAATTCAGTCGAAGGACAGGTCAGTGTTGAGGAAGCAGGGAAGCTGCAGAAGGAATTAACAGGCTGGGAGAGTGAGCAAAGAAGGGGCATACAATGGAATACAATGTGGGAAAATGTGAAATTATGCACTTTGGTTGGAAGAAAGGAGGCATAGACTACTTTCTGAACAGGAAAAGGTGTCAGAAATCTGAAGCACAAAAAGAGATTTGGCAGTCTGATTTCAGGGTTCTCTTAAAGTTAACATGCAGACCCAGCTGGTAGTTAGGACAAAAATGCCATGTTAGCATTCATTTCAAAAGGGCTAAAGCACAAGTGCAGAAATATACTCGTCCAAGTCCTTTTGAAGCCTTCCCACCTCCTCAACACAACCTGTACCTCTGTGTATCTCTATGTCATCTACAAAGTTAGCAACAGTGCCCTCAATTCCTTTGTCCAGTTTGTTAATGTATAACATGAATAATTGTGTTCCCAACACTGATTCCTGCTGAACTCCGTTAGACACCAACTGCCATCCTGAAAATGACCCCTTTATCCCAACTCCCCGCCTTCTGCCAGTCAGCTGATCCTCTATCCATGCCAATACTTTGCCCCTAGCACCATGAGTTCTTATTTAGCAGCTTCCTATGTGGCTAGTAGTTTCCTCCCTTCTTAAAAATAGGTCTCACATTAGCCATTTTCCAGCCCTCCTCACCATGGATACCTCTACAATCTCCTCAGCCAAATCCTTCAGGACCCTGGGGTGTAGACCATTTGGTCCAGATGATTTATCCATCTTTAGATGTTTCAGCTTCCCCAGCACCTTCTCCTTCTTGATGGTCACTGAACTCACCTCTGCCCCCTGACTCTCTTAAGGTTCTGTCATGCCACTGATATCCTTCACTGTGAAAGCTGATGCAAAGTACCTTTTCAGTTCCTCTGCCATTTCTTTGTTTCCCATTACTACTTCTCCAGCCTCATTTTCCAGTGGTCCAATGTCCACTCTTGCCTCTCTCTTGCCTTTTAGATGTCTAAATAAACTTTTGAAATTTTAATTTATATGACTAGCTAACTTCCCATCATATTACATCTCAACCCCGTATTGCATTTTAGTTATTCTCTGCTGGTTTTTAAAGGCTTCCTAATCCTGTTGTTTCACACTAATCTTCACCACATTGTATGTCTCTTATTCTGCTTTTATGCTGTCCCTGACTTCCCTTGTCAGCTATCGTTGCCTCATTCTCCCTTTAGTCTGTTTCTTCTACATGGGATGATTTTCTGCTGTGCCTCCTGAATTACCCCCAGAAACTCCTGCCATTGCCGCTCTACCATCTTCCCTTCTTGGCTCCCCTTTTAATCAAATTTGGCCGGCTCCTCCATTGTGTCTTTGTAGTTACCTTTACTCCATTGCAATACCGTTACATCTGATTCCAGCTTCTCCCTCTCAAACTGCAAGGTGAATTCTATCATGTTATGGTTACTGCCCTCTCGGGGTTCCTTCAGCTTAATCTCCCGAATCAAGTCTGCCTCGTTACACATCACAAATCCAGAATGATCTGTTCCCTAGTGGGCTCTACCTCAATCGCTCCAAAAAAACCCATCTCGTTACATTCCATGAATTCTGTTTCTTGAGATTCGCTACCAATCTGACTTTCTCCGTCCACCTGCAATTGAAGTCCCCCATGATTATTGTACTAATGCCTTTTTTACATGCTATTTCTATCTCTTGATTATTTTCCGCCATATCCTATCGGGGTCTTTTTATTTTCTTTTGTGGTTCCTCAACTCTACCTACCAGATTGCATGTTTTCTGAATCTGTCTCACTTCTTGTTATCAATTTAATGTCATTTCTTTCTGACAAGGGAACCCCACCTCCCCGCCACCCATCCTTTCAATAGGATGTGGATCCTTGGATATTTAATTCCCAGCCCTGATCCCCTTGCAGCCTCGTCTCTGCGATACCCACAGCATCGTACCTGCCTATTTCAATCTGCGCCACAACCTCATTTACCTTGTTTCATATCCTGCATGCATTTAAGTACAACACCCTCAGTCCTGCAGCAAGATTAGAGTGGTGCTGGAAAAGCACAGCAGGACAGGCAGCATCCGTGGAGCAGGAAAAATCGACATTTCAGGCAAAAGCCCTTCATCAGGAATCACCCTTGGTCCTGTGTCGACTGTCCCCCTTCTCATGGTTGCCCCCTTACCTGCTCTGCCTGAGGTTAGATTCCTGACCCTTGCCGTTCTCTGTCCTGTTACTTGTTCTGGAAATTGCAGTAATCTCTGCTCAGCTTGTCCCCACCTTTAACTTTTTCCAGTTTTCCAAGCCAATGAATGAGAACTAATGTTTCAGTTTCAATTACCATTCTTCAGAACACAGAACCCTTCTGAAGAAGCGTCACTAAACCAAAGCATTAAGTCTGAATTCTCTCCACAGATGCTGCCAGAGCTGTTGAGATTTTCCTGCAATTTCTTTTATTTTTTGCTTGAGACATCCCAAACCCAGACACCAGACAGGCAACCCAACCTTCAGGACTCTTGATCCTGGCCACAGGGAACAGTGTCTATTTCCCTGACTTTAGTGTCCCTGATTACAGGTACATTTCTCTTTTCCCCGCCCCTTGAATGGCTCACTGTATCACAGTGTTTTTGCCAGTTTGCTCATTCTTCCCTACGTCACCCATTCTCATCCACACAGGGAGCAGGAATCTCAAACCTGTTAGACAGGCTCAAGAGTTGTGGCTCCTTCTGCACTACCTCCTGGATCCTTCTACTTGCTTCACTGACAGTCACACCCTCCTCTCCCAGATCCCATTGACTGAATTCAAGGCAGTTAATCTAATGGCTGTGAGCACCTCCTGAAACACAGTGTCCAGGGAACTCTGCTCCTCCCCGATGTGTCACAGCTCAGACTCCAGCTCATCAACTGTGAGCCAGAGATCCCTCAGCAACCAACACTTCATACAGATGTGGTCACTCTGAACCACAGTGGCCTCCCACATCATGCAGCCACAACACAACACCCTCTATTTTAAACACTTAGTTCTTGATTTGATTCATTTTAAAAATGTATAGGTCCTTCCGTTTGTAAACTGTAAATATTCCCCTATTTACCTACAATTGTAAAATAACCTATATTATATAGTCAGATTAGTGGTTATCAACCAATGAACTTGTGGTTCAGCTGTGATGTCACATTTTCATGCTGGGGGGCCCCCAAACCTAGGCTTCATTTTTTTCTTTTTTTAATTAAAAATAAAAGCGGCCTTACAAAAGATGAGTCAATAAAGGCAAGTAAAAACACCTCTACCCCATTGCATTGAGTTCCCCACTCGGGCTGCATCTCATTCTCCTTCCTGGTCGGGCGACGCTTACTAATGGTCTAGACAGATGCTTCCCATGCTTTCTAGGGAGTGCTACTCCTCCAAATAAGGGAAACAATTTTTTTATAAAACTTCCCCTCCTAGTGTCACACATCCTTCTGGCGAAAGCCTGAAACCAGGCAGCAATTAAAGACTACATTTAATTATGAATGAGCTTTATTGCATAATTTTAATAGTGAATCTGGGCATCACTCAATAAGTAAGTAGATTCTTAATACAATTGGATTGTTACCCTGTCATTCAGAGTTTGTAAGGGCCATTTGAGGCTTTTGAATCTGTAGAGTAGGGCTGGTATTGAATTTTCTGGTGTCTGCTATGGTTCCCATGTCAAAGATTGTTTTCTTTATTCCATTTTGACACATGGCCATTGTTGGCAAATTCAGCCTGTGTAGACCATCCCTTGCCCCTTGAACTGACTAATTGACTGTGGAATCACTTCAGAGACCAGTTAAGAACAAGCCACATTTCTGCGAGTCTGAGTCACGTGTTGGCCAGCCTAAGAGAGGAATAGATAGCATTCCCAAAAGTTATGGTTTTTATGACAATCAATCTAATTTCATGTACACCATTACAAATCCGAGTCATTGATTCCTGAAATATTAACTCAATTTAAATCTTACCGTCAGCCACGATGGGTGTTGAACCCCTGCACTCAGAGCCGGGGATTCTGGATAACCAGCCTAGTGACATGACTGTTATTCTACCATCTCTCAAGTTCTTCCCCTAGATTTGGAAACTTATTTTTATTCGAACAATATCAAAAAAAGAAAATATTCATTCGCACCTCTTCATCTGCAAGAATGATATGCAGTGGTAAAAGATTATTTCTACGTCAACAGCAATATTTTTTCAAGAATATTTCAAAAGAAATAAGACATAATGCCAGATGCTGCAATGAGATGTATGTAAGTGCTGTTTGCATTGTGTCTGTTCAGATGAATTAACTACTTATCTCTATTGTAAAGGTAAGTATACAATTTCTCTAAGGAGTAATGTTATGTTGATCTTTAATATTTTATTAGTCTGTGCCAAAATATCTAATTTCTTCTTTGTATTGATTCCTGCTAACAATCCATGCATCTTATTTTGCATTGCCACATAATAAACATTACTGACTCTTATTAAATTCATGGGCATTAAATGGGGGGCTGAACTGAAATGACTAACAAATCCATGTAAATCTGTAATATGACATATTAGTAACTGCGACCCGATTAAAGTAGATTAGATCTATTGCTTCTCCCATGAGTTGTAATAGAGACAAGTATGTGAAACAAACTTTGTCACTCCATTTTCTGGTTAACACAATCCAAAACATTGTTACACTCAGTCAGAGCTTATCACATGCATTAGAGATATAACCACATAGTTTGAACAATCTCAAAAAGCCTAAAGAGTACATGTTACAATTTTGTAGTGAAACTGACTATAGTGAATCAGGTAGGAGAAAGTGAGGACTGCAGATGCTAGAGATGAGAGCTTAAAAATGTGTTGCTGAAGGATTCCTGAAGAAGGGCTTATGCCCGAAACGTCGATTCTCCTGCTCCTTTGGTGCTGCCTGACCTGCTGCGCTTTTCCAGCAACACATTTTTAAGCTATAGTGAATCAAGGTGCGTTAACCAATTTGTCTGTTTGGTGACCCAGGCATTGGATTAGGCACTTACTTTACTAAATTTGGATATTTACTCATCTGGACCCTTTTCTTCACCTTAAATCCTATCTTTTTAACATTGTGTTAGATCACTACAGTTTAGTACACAGGCACCAATGATAATTTGAAATTACGTGACAGTTCAAAACAGGCAATAGTGATTTAAAGAGATAGAAATTGGGAGAGTTGTGTAACACGTGGTCAAATGTGCTTGCATACAGGGAGATCAAAGACCCGATAGGATGGAGGCTGGTAACTTTACATATTTCAATATTTCTACGAGCAATGTTGTGTATGGGACATGAAAACTAGATGAAGCCTTCAGGTGAAGTTGAGTCAGTTGAGGGATTGTTGATGTAGAGCTGTAAAAATAAGAAGATACAACTTATACATAATAAATTGAGAACCACTTTCAATATAGACTATTCAGAGGGGAAGGAACAAAACAGATAGGAGAAATATTGGAAGAGTTTTGCAAATATTGTTAAAGGGAACTCAAAAGTTTTCCCTCAGTATATAAATAGTAAACGGGTGCTTAAACAATGAGTAACTTGTGGATCTAAAGGAGAATTTACGCATGGATTCATTGCTGAATTCATAAATGAGTCCTGTGCATCTAGCTCTTTGCCATGCAACTGAAAGGGTTGTAGAGGATAATAAGCGGATATAGTAGACGTGGCCTTTGAAAAGGCAATTCATAAACAGCCACATTATAGGATTGTGAAAAATGTTAGAGTTCACTGAATAAAAAGGACAATATCAGCATAGATACAAAATTGGCTGCATGATAGGAAACAGAGTAGAGGTAAACAGTTTCCTTTCAGACAGTAAGAAGCTTTATAGTCAGGATCACAGGAGTCATTCTTATGAACTACAAAGGGAACAAAGTTAAACTGTGAAAGGATATAGGCGTGTGGAAAGGGCAGTTAAGGGGCAGATTAAATTTAATGCAGAGAAGTGTAGGAGGGAATATAAAACAAAGGAAGCAGTTGAGTGAGTGAATTATTTATTGTCACATATATCTAGAAACATACAGGGAGAAGTGTTTTGTCACCGCAATCCAGCACCATTTTGAGTGACAAAAAGAATAAAATGAAATTACATTGAGTTCATCTTCTGTACAAGGGGCTTTCAAACACAGGTTCATGGTTTCTGTAGGATCTCTGCAAGGTGACCCAGAGCTCAAGGAGTCCTTGCTCTGGGTGCAGCAACAACAACTCCACCAGACCGAGCTCAGCCAGGAGTCCCCACTCCAGGCACTGCCATCACTACAGCCGAAAACCCACCGAGTCCAGGCTCCAGGCCTACATCAGCTAGGAGTCCACACTCCAGGCACTGCCACCACTGTAGCCGAAGACCCACTGAGGCCAGTTTCCAGGCATCGTCTCTGCTGTAGCAAATTTCCTGCCGACACCGCTCCAGCTACAACGTCAGGAGATGAAAAAAAGAGAAAGGAAAAGATGAAAAAGGAGAGAAGGATGCATTTGGCTGGGGGCATTACCGGTGGGCCGTCGGCTGCGGCATTGACAGTGTCCAGAGTGAGGCAGATTCAAACATGGTCTTCAAAAGACAATTGGATCATCACATGAAAGGATAAGATTTGTAAATGTGAAAATGCATGCAAGTCTATAAGAGCATTCATCTCATTTCGAGATGAGTTGATCTTATAGACAGCCAACATAAACATGATAGCACAGAAAGAGACCCTTTGATCTATGTTCATTCCATGTTTCTTCAACGATTTTTTGAAAACATGATTCTGTCCTTTTTTGTAAAATCAGACATTTGATTTTCACTATTAAATGTTGCCAGGATTGGAGGGTCTGAGCAATAGGGAGATACTCAATGGGCTGGGCCTGTTTTCCCTGGAGTGTCGGAGGCTGAGGGGTGACTTTAAAATGTACTTTCTAAGAAAATGAGGGGCTTAGATAGGGTGAACAGTAAGGGTCTATTCCCGAGGCTATAGGAATCCAATACAAGGCGGCATAGGTATAAGTTAAGGGGGGAAAATTTAAAAGGGACTTGAGGAGCAAGCTTTTCATGCAGAGGGTAGTGTCTGTCTGGAATGAGTTGCCAGAGGATGTGATGGAGGCTGGTACAATTACAACAATTAAAAGATGGATATATGAATAGGAAGGGGTTAGAGGGATATGGGCCAAATACTGGTAAATGGGACTAAATTAGGTTAGAATATCTGGTCAGCATGGACGAGTTGGACCAAAGTGTCTGTTTCCATGATGGACATCTCTATGGCTCTATAATAGCATTACAAATGCACACAGTATGTTAACTCGTAGGAGCACATTATCACAGCATGACAAGTTCGTGTTAACGGTTTCCTTTATAAATATAGCCATACAATTTCACAATTGAAAAAATGTAGGTAGGAAGTCTGTGAGGACAGAAGGTTTTAATCTGTTTTCAATCTTTAGCATTGCTAATGATTATGCATTACAGATCAAGAACAGAGATGCAAAATACCTGGAAATTGGTTGGAGGGGACTTACAGTAGTTGCAGACTTATTTTGTGATACAAATAGTGCTTATAACAAAGTTGATGTGGATCAAACTGACCCACTAAGAAGGAAGGTGCATGAATGCACAAATACCGCATTTGAGGACATTGAGATAGAGATATTTTTGAAAGTGTTTCTTACAACGAAACATTTCACCTTTAGCTCATACCTAACTGGATTCCAGGCAATGGTGCTCATTATCTTTGAGTACACACACTAACACCGTATTGACAATTTGTTAAATTTAATGCACACTGTGAAAATGAAACATTTCGGGATCTTTAACATATTTGTGGCTCCCTCCTGAAAATAGACACTATAAAAGATGGCCTCGCAAACATCTTCCTCACTGTAATAATATTGTTAGAATGCAAACCACAACTATGCACAAATTAACAGGAGCAAATCTAGACAGTTAGATTTTCCACAAGAAATTAATTTATTTTGAATACAAATTTATCCTCCTGTTGTTTGATTGCAGAATGGCTTATGACATTAACATCGATAGGAACACTCAGTAAATAAGTCTCTGCCTGACTTAACTAAAGAAGCAGTCGAGTATTCTAGCTGCAACTAAGTAACCATACAGTTGCTATGTGTATTAAGCAGAACTATCCTCAGAGCTCAGGTAACAAAGGACATTCAGTGGGAGGGAGCGTGGAGCGAGGAAGAACTATTAAATTCATGTTCAGCATCTAAAGCAGATAAGCAAGTGCCAGGACTGGATAATGAAGGAGCAGAGAAGTATTCAGCATGCCAGCATTGTTACTGCAGGAGTGGTATAAGAAATATTTTAAAAAGGTCACCTATGAATAAACATATTTAATCAGTCTTCTTTCCATGCAAAAGAGACCTTCAGGACCCTCAGCAGTAGATGCATACATATTACTTTCTCAATGCTGGCTACAATTTACTATGTGAAGAAAGCACAGTGCTGTTTAGGATTTATTTTTAATATTTGTGGAATAGTGTATTATTTCTGAATTTCTATTCACTGCTGCTACTGTCAGCTTTTCAATCCGTTTATGCAGTGTTATTTCTCTATAGTTTGTGTTGTCAAGCTGAATATTGGAACTGCTCGTGAAAATATCGATAAATTAATAAAACTGATACAAATCAGCTGGAGGTTAGCTCATTAAATTAGATACAAAGGTTTCAGACATTCACAGTGAACTGAAGTCAGCTAACTGGAGAAATTGGAATTCTAACCAATAGGTGGCTTACAAAGCTGACAACATTAGATGTTAATGGTTCTGTTTCATGCTTCATGCCACAACTTGCAAAATTCTGTCAATTTAGGCAAAAAAAAAATCAATTCAAAGTCTGGAAAGCAGAACTAGCTGTATGTACATCTTACTGTCTACAAAGAAATAGTTAAGAAAGATAAATGCTTGTTCTGAAAGTTGCACAATGTGCTGAGAGGTTTTATATCATGTCAGAATCCTTCATAATTACAAAAGTAATAAATTTGTGCGAAGATTTGTAGCTTGGGTGCTCGTCGTTGTGGTTCTGTTTGCCGAGCTGGGAATTTGTGTTGCAGACGTTTCGTCCCCTGTCTAGGTGACATCCTCAGTGCTTGGGAGCCTCCTGTGAAGCGCTTCTGTGATCTTTCCTCCGGCATTTGTAGTGGTTTGAATCTGCCGCTTCCGGTTGTCAGTTCCAGCTGTCCGCTGCAGTGGCCGGTATATTAGGTCCAGGTCGATGTGCTTATTGATTGAATCTGTGGATGAGTGCCATGCCTCTAGGAATTCCCTGGCTGTTCTCTGTAACAGAGAACACAACGTCTGCAACACAAATTCCCAGCTCGGCGAACAGAACCACAACAAAAATAATAAATGTTTGCTTTACTCTGGAGTCCCACATTAAGCTAGAAAATAAAGTTGATATTATTTTAATTAGTCCTAAGGTGTCTAAACTACTGCCTGCAGAACAGATGTGACACACAATCACTGCTATCCTGCCCATATGACTTTTATGTCCTGCAAACCAGTTCCAATGTATTCCATCAGAGTTTTTTAGGATGCATGCATTAATTGAAGGAACAGCAATAAGAACATATCTTTCCAAAACAGGAGGCTTATAAAATTCAACATGTGCACCCAAGCGTGTAATGAACATAACTGCAAAAAGAACAGCAAGAGTGAAAGTAGAGGCTCAGATAAAGTGGGCACTTCCTTGAAAACTGTGAAGATGGGAGAGAGAGAGATGGGGAGGCAAGGAGATGAGAATCTGAGAAAACCAACAAAAAGCAAATTTGCGTTTTGGTTTAAACAGGTAGTTCTCCTATAACATGGTTATTGCATTCCTGTGTGACACTGTTAGAGAAAATACACAATAGAAATAATGGGGCCTATGGGAAAAACAGAGTTAGGGCAAACCAGCAAATGTATCAGTAAAGATCAAAACAAAAATAGTAGTTAGCCAGCACAAACAATAGCACAGACTAAGTAAATCTTTCAACCAAATGTTGTAATGAAATAACACAGTAAATTTAACGATGTAACAATACAATCACTGACCACAGCACTGGACCTCTCACCAAGCTCTTCACCAGAAAGCGTGTGAGCTGGTTGACCATGTGATGCCAACACAGAATTCCAGCCCTCCAAAAGATTCTCCCCCAGTTTGAAATGAAATTCCTTCTAAATGTCAACTCCAATCCCCTGTTTCAGGCTCAGATCCAAGACTTGCTGAGCTGATTGCATTCCTGCTTTAGCTGAACACACTGAATTTGCATTTTGCAGACAGAGGATCCTGAGGCTGGGTTTTGTTGTTGAGGTAAGTGCTGGAGATGGAATCGCGTAACAGTGAACGGGAGTTCACTTTATAAAAAAAAAGTCTGCAATTCACTAATTGTGTTACAGCCAAATCACATTTAATAAATGTGCGCTGTAGGAGAACTACCTGTACTTCAGCTGGATAGCCTAAGGAAGGCAGTGCTGTAAAAAAGCACCGAGATTCTCTACAAATCCAAAATGGCAAATACAGAGGCAATAGAATGAGCTCCATTCTTCAGGGCTACTTCATTTATCATCAGTCTGTTCAGCACCTTAGGAATTCTCGAATCTCTACAGTGCAGAAAGAGGCCATTTGGCCCATTGAATATGCACTGACCCTCCAAAGAATATCCCATCCCCACCCCCATCCTATCCCCAAAGTTCCCATGGCCAATCCATCTAACCTGCACATCTTTAGACAGTGGGAGGAAACTGGAACATCCAGAGGAAACCCACACAGACATGGGGAGAATGTGCAAACTCCACACAGACAGTCACCCAAGGCTGGGATCAAACCTATGTCCCTGGTGCTGTAAGGCAGCAGGGCTAACCTCAGATCCATCATGCCCACAATGTAAAGGGTAATGAGCACTTGCTCTGTGTTTAACTACTGAGCATATACAAAATAATTCATTTCATAATATTATCAGTCAGATAGAAAGGAGGCCTGGATCTGTAGACCTTTGTACAGTGTAATTGTTGTATATTTGTAGAAGTATGGAGGTCTGTCACTTTAAGAGTCTGATCACATGATGCAGAATGGTGTCATCAGCCATTTTCAGTAGGTAGCACCTTGCTGTCTGTAGGGAAGGTATCTCGTTAAAGTTCCTGCTGTTTAACTTTTCCATTTCTCCTGGTCCTTGTCACAACTTAATAGTTATGTTCAACAAAACCTGTTGTTTTCAGTCATAAACTATCAATCTAACGTGACAATATCCTGGCAAAAGGGGACCAGACCACAAAAACAAGAATGGGCTTTAAGATCAGGAAATGAACACTAGTGAGACTAAAGCACAAGGCTGGTCTAGTGATCCGAATCCAGAGGTGGGGAAATGATCTGAAGTGAAGTTTATGGTGGTGAGGTACCAATTGAGTTTACAATGCAGAATGGAAACGCCCTTGCAGACGGTGGAGGAAGCACAACGCAGAGCACAAGACCAGAGAGATATTTTTAACGTGAGAGGAGAAAAATTAAAAAAGGACATGTGGGGCAACCTTTTTACACAGAGAGTGGATCATGTGTGGAATGAACTGCCAGAGGAAATGGTGGGTGCAGGTACACCTGAATTCAAAATGTTCAAGAAAAACAGGACTCCTACCTCAACCAGAAGACCACAAGAAACAGAAACAGGAATAGGCCAGTTAGCTCCTTGAGCCTGCTTAGCTATTCAATAGCATCATGGTTGATCTAACATTCCTCATGTTCACATTCCCTGTAACCCTTGATTCCCTGACTGATGAAGAATCTATCTGTCTCAATCTCAAATACACAAGGACTCTTACCCCACAGGCCTCTGTGGCAAGGAGTTTCATAGACTCTCAATCCCGAGAGAAGAAGTTCCTCTTCATCTCAATCTCAGCTTGGCACCTCTTTATTCTGAGACTGCGCCCTCTGGTCATAGACACTCACATGAGGATAAACATCCTTTCAGCATTTACGCAGCCAAGGCCTTTAAGAGCCCTATAGTTTCAATGATATTACCTCTCATCCTTGTAAACTCAGCGAGTAGAGTCCCAACCTGTTTAGCCTTTGCTCATAAGACAATCTCCCCATACAGAGATTACTTTGAACAAAACGCACAGAATAACTTTATATGGTAGAATAGTGATTCATAAAAATTTACCATAATAGCCATTCTAAGTCTGATTTGCATTAAACAGGAAATGAGACACCATGTTTAACAAATATCAAGGAGACTTCCAAGAGTCAGAGTTAGAGATGGGTTCTCAATGGAGAGGAAAGCAGAATGGCAAACTAGCTAATGATGACTGTATGAACCGTGCTACAGCACTGTAAACCTGATCTCAAGGAGATTACTCTCTCTGCCAGAACCTATTCTGTTCAGTCCACCTGTGGCAGAACCTTCCACCACCTCAATAACAGAAGCCATCACAACTGTTGAATTCTGATTTCAACCCTTTGCTTTAAAAGACAGCAACAAGCAAGTAATATACTGACAATGAGACTGATCTTACTTTCAACTTCATAATAATTTTTATTAGATATTCTTTTCATTCTTTTGTCTGTACTTTATCAAAAGACTATCACATTTTTACTTTGTAACTTTCAGCGATGGCTATACAGTAAACTAAGCTCTAATTTAGTTTAGTTTAAAGCTTTACAAATGGTTATTTATAAGTTAGCAGGTGAAAAGGCGCCTAAACAAGTCAGAGGAATGGAGCCAGGTGTGTTTCACCTTTGCTATCTATCTCGAAAGAGGGCCTCAGGAAGTTATTCATTGTAGGATTCAAGAGACTGCATCATACTGGGAAGTCCAACATCCACCAATTCAGTGCCAGTGGGTTTCAAATAGGCATAGACACTGCTGAGGTGCTGAAACATTGTCAAGGAGGAAGACGTAGTCCCCTCTTGGCTGGTTCACTGTGAAGTAACACTTCTTTGCTGACAGTGTCCAGTGTTGGTCAAAGAGGACACCAAGCAACAGAACAAATGACTGGACTGTTGGATATCACCCCAATGTTTATCATTTGCACAGGTCAGTGATTAAAGAGAATGCAGCCACTAGTGTGAACCCAAACGTTCCAGCCATTCTCACACAAACAAACCGAGCCACTCAGTAAGTGATCCCTGTGTGCAACTTATAATTGAAAGTGAGGGCTGCAGATTCTGGAGATCAGAGTTGAGAGTGTGGTGCTAGAAAAGCACAGCAGGTCAGGCAGCATCCGAGGAGCAGGAGAATTGATGTCTTGAGCAAGAGTCCTTCATCAGGAATGAGGCTTGTGAGCCGAGGGGGTGGAGAGATAAATGGGAGGGGCATGGGCTGGGTGAAAGGTGGCTGTGAGTGTGATAGGTGAATGGAGGTGGGGGAGGATGGTTGAGGGGATAGATGGAAATGAAGATGGACAGGTCATGAGGGCGGGGCTGAGTTGGAAGGTTGGATCTGGCGTACAGTGGGGGTGAGGGGAAATGAGGAAACTGGTGAAGTCCACATTGATATCGTGAGATTGGAGGGTCCCAAGGCAGAAGATGAGGTGCTCTTCCTTTAGGCACTGGGTGGTTAGTGAGTGGCAATGGAGGAGACCCAGGACCTGCATGTCCTTGGCAGAGTGGGATGGGGAATTGAAGAGTTCAGCCATGGGGTAGTGGGGTTGGTTGGTGTGGATGTCCCGGAGATGTTCTCTGAAGTGCTCTGCAAGTTAGCGTCCTGTCTCCCCAATGTAGAGGAGACCGCATTGGGAACAATGGATATAGTAAATGACATGTGTGGAAGTTCAGGTAAAACTCTGATGGAAGCGGAAGGCTCCTTTGAGCCATGGATGAAGGTGAGGGGGAGGAGTGGGCACAGATTTTGCAATGCCTGCGGTGGCAGGGAAAGGTGCAGGGAGGGGAAAGTGGGTTGTTGGTGGGGGTGTGGACCTGACAACAGTGTCGCGGAAGGAATAGTCTTTCTAGAGAGTGGGTGGGAAGAGGTGTAGTCCAGGTGTAGACTGTAAAAACTTGCCTCCTGTAAAAATGCTATTCACTAATCTCAATTCCTCTACCTCTGACCAGTTCCACCACAGAACTACTTTGGGGAAACAGGATGCCTATTTGCAGAGTGCTTCAGAGAACATCTCTGGGATACCTGCAACAACCTGCAACTGCCTCATGACAGAACACTTCAACGCCCCCTCCCACTTCACCAAAGATATTCAAGTCCTGGGCCTCCTCCATCGCCACTCTCTAAACACCCAATGCCTGGAGGAAGAATGCCTCACTTTCTGCCTTGGGACACTCCAACCTCACAATATCAATGTGGACATCTACAGTTTCCTCATTTCCACTGTCCCCACCTTATCCCAGTTCCAAACTTGCAGCTCAGCATCACACTCATGACCTGTCCTACCTGTCAATCTTTCTTCACACCTATCCACTCCACCCTCATCACTGACCAATCACCACTACCCCCACATCCATCTACCCATTGCACTTTCAGCTACCATCCCCCAGTCTGAGCCCCCTTCCATTTATCTCTTTCACCCCCGCCGCCCTCGGCTCACATGACTCATTCTTGATGAAGAGCTCTTGCCTGAAACATCAATTCTCCTGCTCCTCAGATGCTGCTAACCTGCTGTGCATTTTCAGCACCACATTCTCGACTCTGCAGCCTATAGTTATAGAGTCATAGACTCAAAGAGATGTACAGCACGGAAACAGACCCTTTGGTCCAACCCATTCATGCCGACCAGATATCCCAACCCAATCTAGTCCCACCGGCCAGCACCTGGCCCATATCCCTCCAAACCCTTCCTATTCATATACCCATCCAAATGCCTCTTAAATGTTGCAATTGTACCAGCCTCCACCACATCCTCTGGAAACTCATTCCATATACGTACCACTCTCTGTGTGAAAAAGTTGCCTCTTAGGTCTCTTATATATCTTTCCCCTCTCACTCTAAACTTATGCCCTCTAGTTACCATTAAGTGTATAAATCCTGCTAAGATTTGCTTTCCCAAAATGCAGCACTTTGCATTTATCTGAATTAAACTCCATCTGCCACTTCTCAGCCCATTGGCCCATCTGATCAAGATCCTGTTGTAATCTGAGGTAACCTTCTTCGCTGTCCACCACACCTCCAATTTTGGTGTCATCTGCAAACTTACTAACTGTACCTCTTA
>NC_057715.1:4529524-4533103 GCF_004010195.1 Chiloscyllium plagiosum | reverse complement strand
GGGGAACCTTGTCGAACGCTTTACTGAAGTTCATATAGATCACATCTACCGCTCTGACCTCATCAATCCTCTTTGTTACTTCTTCAAAAACTCAATCAAGTTTGTGAGACATGATTTCCCATGCACAATGCCATGTTGACTATCCCGAATCAGTCCTTGTCTTTCCAAAAACATGTACATCCTGTCCCTCAAGATTCCCTCCAACAACTTGCCCACCACTGAGGTCAGGCTCACTGGTCTACAGTTCCCTGGCTTGTCCTTACCACCCGTCTTAAAGAGTGGCACCACGTTAGCCAACCTCCTGTCTTCCGGAACCTCACCTGTGACTATCGATGATACAAATATCTCAGCAAGAAGCACAGCAATCACTTCGCTAGCTTTCCACAGAGTTCTTGGGTACACCTGATCAGGTCCTGGGGATTTATCTACCTTTATGCGTTTCAAGACATTTAAGAGGCATTTGGATGGGTATATGAATAGGAAGGGTTTGGAGGGATATGGGCCGGGTGTTGGCAGGTGGGACTAGATTGGGTTGGGATATCTGGTCAGCATGGACAGGTTGGACCGAAGGCACTGTTTCCATGTTGTACATCTCTCTGACTCTATGACTCCAAAATACTTGTTTAGTATCTCCCCCATTTTCTGCGGCTCCACACAAAGGCTGTCTTGCTGATCTTTGAGTGGCCCTATTCTCTCCCTAGTTACCCATTTTGTCCTTAATGTATTTGCCAAAGCTATCTCATGTCCTCTTATTGCTCTCCTGATTTCCCTCTTGAGTATACTCCTACTGCCTTTATATTCTTCTAAGGATTCACTCGATCTGTCCTGTCTATACCCTACATATGCTTCCTTCTTTTTCTTAACCAAACCCTCAATTTCTTTAGTCATCCAGCATTCCCTGTACCTACCAGTCTTTTCTTTCACCCTGACAGGAATATACTTTCTCTGGATTCTTGTTATCTCATTTCTGAAGGCTTCCCATTTTCCAGCCGTCCCTTTATCTGCCCCCAACCAGCTTTTGAAAGTTCTTGCCTAATACCGTCAAAATTGGCCTTTCTCCAATTTAGAACTTCAACTTTTAGATCTGGTCTATCCTTTTCCATCACTATTTTAAATCTAATAGAATTATGGTCGCTGGCCCCAAAGTGCTCCCGCAATGACACCTCAGTCACCTGCCCTGCCTGATTTCTCAAGAGTAGGTCAAGTTTTGCACCTTCTCTAGTAGGTACATCCACATACTGAATCAGAAAATTTTCTTGTACACACTTCACAATTTCCTCTCCATCTAAACCTTTAACACTATGGCAGTCCCAGTCTATGTTTGGAAAGTTAAAATCCCCTCCCATAACCACCCTATTATCCTTACAAATTTGTTTCTCAATTTCCCTCTGACTATTCGGGGGTCTGTAATACAATCCCAATAAGGTGATCATCCTTTTTTCATTTCTCAGTTCCACCCAAATAATTTCCCTGGATGTATTTCCGGGAATATCCTCCCTCAGCACTGCTGTAATGCTATCCCTTATCAAAAATGCCACCCTTCCTCCTCTCTTGCCTCCCTTTCTATCCTTCCTGTAGCATTTGTATCCTGGAACATTAAGCTGCCAGACCTGCCCATCCCCGAGCCATGTTTCTGTGATTGCTATGATATCCCAGTCCCATGTTCCTAACCATGCCCTGATTTCATCTACCTTCCCTGATAGGCTTCCCTGTTTGTTGAGATGACAAGTCTCGAGCAGAGTAATGTGTGACAGGGAATGCTAGCAGGAGGTGATTGCAGACAGGTGAACATGAGTAGACACACAGTCCGTCTCTGGAGAAAAGGCTGGTTTTGTCTTTGTGAAAAAGTGGCCTTCCAGAGAGGGGAGAAATGGACAAAGGGTTTTCCTCAACCAGGCATGAAGTCTCGTCTTAATTCCAAGTAAATACCCTGTTTCTCTGGTGTAAACTTAGTTTTCTTTCATGGTGATGAAGACCTAATGTCAGTGGTATAAATAATCCCTGCTTTTTGAGCTATTACCTGTTTGAGTGTTTAAATCCCCTGCTGCACTCAGAAGTGTTGACATTTAGTAAGCAACTTCTGAGTGTTGAAATGATCCATGAGGATTAAGGACCCGACTGAATCTGGGAAGTGGCTGGCTTTCAGTGTAGGATCCTTGATCATTAGCCCTCAATGATAGGACAGTCACCATGTTAAGGAGAGCAAATCCTTCCTCAAAATAAAAAGGTGGGCCAGCATATCTCACACACACACACACATACGTTTACACACACATGTACACATGTACATACACACACATATGTTACACATACACGCAGACATACACGCACACACTTACTTTCATATGCACACACACATTTACACATACACACAGACATATATACATACACATGTATACATACACACAGACATGTACACACATATGTTTATACATGCACACAGACATACACACACACGTTTACACATAACACAGACATACACACACATAAGTTTTTACATACACACAGACATAGACACACACACATACATTTACACATAGCCACAGAATGCATACACACACACATATCCGACAGGTTGCAAGTTAGTTGAGTGATACACAAAATAATGGGTCATTTTGTAGTACACCTTGTTTTTCTGTCTTTCCATTTTAAGGATCTGGGCCTGTCCCAGTTACAGTTTGGCTGAAATTTAAGTAGAAAGATTCTGCAATAAAGTGAAGAAATTTGCATTTTAATAAATGTAGACGCTGACCTCAATGTAGGTCAAGAATTCGGATCTGAGGATTGAACTATATCAGCAGTGAAGCAGAGCCCTGGTAACTGGAGTGAATCTGACATTTGAGCCTGTGAGCAGTGTTATATGTTACATCTTGCGATTAGTTACATTGTATAACAAAAGTAGTCTTTTCATTTGGATCCAATCATTTATATATGACATTGCTAGTGGCTATGTGTATTACCTAAGGCTCCTTGCTGCATAACTAAATAACTCGCTAAAACTAAAAGTTCGGAGACTCCTGGGATATCTTCTGCTCTAAAGAGATGGATTCTGGAGTTCATAACAGTTTTGTTTTTCAGCAGGAATTTTTATTACTTTTTGTTTGCACAATAAATCTCAATAGGGTAAATTTCAGTAGGCACTGCGTTGCTAGCATTGTCTCACAAAGCTCTGTGTAAATACAAAATATTTTTGAGCTAGTTGGGAATCAATACGTTGTTTAATGTGCTCTCCTCAAGGAGGCTTTTTAATAGCTAACTGTAACAATTAAAAGCACGGCCGGAAACTGAGAAATAAATCTGTCTCAAAGAGCATTGAAACAATATGAGAACAAGTTCAATAAGCGTGAAATCAGAACGTAGCAAAAATATCCCTGATGACATTTTGAACCCTTTGATAACACTACAATATAAGAAGCATTTGCATATGTAGACATTCTCGAAAAGAATAATGTTTCTATTATCCACATTGTTATATGAAGTGTTAATGCTGAAGTGTGCACTATGTACTGTCCAATATGATGGCGTCTTATTGCCTGGAGGCAAGATGAGGTAGGGTGAGGGTAAGAGAGTGGGGGTGAG
>NC_057715.1:4479335-4529271 GCF_004010195.1 Chiloscyllium plagiosum | reverse complement strand
GATTAGAGGTTGATTGGGTGGGGGTGAGAGACTGAGGGGGTACTGAGGAGAGGATGAGGGGTTGGGGATGAGGCAGTGGGGCTGGGAAGGTGAGGTAGGGCGGAGTGGGAGAGTGAGGGAGTGGTGGTGAGAGTGTGAGGGGCAGGGGTGAGAGAGTGAGGAGGTGTGAGTGAAGGGAACAGTGTCAGGTCATTCAGATAGTGCATAAAAGTTAAAGTCCAGATGCCACACAGATTAGATCTGAAGAGGAAGGGATCAACATGATCACAGGTGATCCACAGAATCTATCCGGTTCTAAATGTACAAAAATTGTGAAGAGACATATGTCCAGCAAAGTCCAAGGCAGACAGCAAGGGCCAGTGTCAATGCTGTGAATCCAACAAGTTCAAAGGTATAAGACATACCCGCTATGGAGGAAGAATGCTTTCTCTGTAAAGCAGTTACTGTCAGAAGTTGTGTAGAATAGGCCCAATGTTTTGGACAGGCTGTTGCAGAGTCAAGCTCTGGGCAACTGAGACTATTCACACCCCGTTCAGTTTTAAAGTGACAGTGTTACAAATGGCAAATCCTGATGACATATTGGTAATTGAGAGATCTGTTGGAACTGTAGGATTCCTTGGAGATGATTCCAGGCAGGAACTGCAGACTCTCTGTGATAAATAGTCCTTCCTTCCAGCACTTCTCATGCTCTTCAGGCCACTCATCATCATCTTAGACTTGCCATTTTTGCAAATTACCGGTAGTCAGCATCCCTACTGCAGCCTTCCTCAGTGTACACTCCCCGCCCATCTATCTCAGTAACTTCTCCTACACTTTTCAAATATCCAACTTTCCCCACCATCTTCCAAATCTTCAACGATCAATCAACTCTCACCCCAATGGTCTTAAACACCAGCCTCCCCTCAACTCTTATGTATTATTATATAGATGATCATATTATGGACAGTGTTAAACACTCCCAGATGGAATACAAGGTGGGAAAGTGTGAGATCATGTACCTTGGAATAATAGAGGCTTGGACGATTTTTTTCTAAATGGGGAGAAAATTCAGAAGTCTGAAGTGCAAAAGGACTTGGGTATTTGTCAAGGTAAACTGGCAGGTTGAGTTGGTAGTTAGAAAGGCAAATGCAATGTTGTCATTTATTTCAAGAGGATGAGACTATAAAAGCAGAGATGTACGTCTGAGGTTTTATAAGGTTCTGGTCAGACTACATTTAGAGTATTTTGAGCAATTTTGGGTCCCACACCTCAGGCAGGATGTACTGGCCCTGGACAGGGTCCAGAGGAGGTTCCCTAGAAAGAAAGACTTAACATATGAGTAATGTCTGGGGACTCTGGATCTCTGCTCAATGGCGTTTAGAAGGATGAAGGAGGATCTAACTGAAATTTGCAGAATACTGAATGGTCTGGCTTAGACAAAGTGGATGTTGGGAAGATGTTTCCATTGGTAGGAGAGACCAGGATCCGAGGTGCACAGCCTGAGAGTAAAGGGAAGACCTTTGAGAATGGAGATAAGAAGAAACCTCTTCAGCCAGAGTGTGATGAACCTGTGGAATACATTACTGTGGAGGCCAGGTCATTGAGCATATCTAAGACTGAGATAGATAGGTTCTGAATTGTCAAGGGGATCAAAGGTATCAGGGAGAAAGCAGGAAAATGGAGTTGAGAAACTTATTAGCCATGATTGAATGGTGGGGCAGACTCAATGTGCTGAATGGCCTAATTTCTGCTCCTATGTCTTATGGTCTCTGAGGCTTTCAGAAAAGAAAACATCTATTCTGGTGCAGGAAAGGGAGCTCATGTACAACTATGTACTGCAACAATTTCTCACAAAATTAAATCATGCATTTTATTAGTGATGCTGAATGAAATTCACACACAGATAGCTATGTGTAATGTATTTATTACAATGTCTGTTCTCTCACACATGGATATGTGAAAGTGTTGGGCCTGCCACATCCTCCCACAAATATTACTTGAGAATCTGGAATCGAAAATCTATTAGTGCAGTCTCCTAATAAAAGCTGTGCATTGATGTCCAATGCAAGCAGTAGTTTCTGTGGCTGGCTTTCTGCTTAGATTTGAATTAGGAAAATGTATAATACTTTGCATCATTCCAATTTGATTAAAGTATCCTGAATCATTTGCAGATTTTGTACATTTAAAGGTACCAAATTTTATCTGTTGCTTGGCCCCACCTGATGGATAGTGAATTATTACATTAATCTACTCCCTGAGACCAACTCCAGATTCCACCTCTCCCACCCCTTCGAGCCTGCTCAGGTTTTTCTTTTGCTGGTTTAGAGCGATGCCACTCCTGCTGCTGTCTTCTGGAATATTTTGCAGGGGGTGGGTGTTGCTGCCAGGCTGAGGTTTTGCAGAGGTGAAAGTGGATACTGCAGATGCTGGAGAATAGAGTCAAGATTAGAGTGGTGCTGGAAAAGCACAGCTGGTCAGGCAGCATCCGAGGAGCAGGAGAATCGATGTTTCGGGCATAATCCTTTGCCCAGGGAGACACATAAAGGTTGTTTTGAGGTGGTACAGTTTAGTCGGAAAGGGCAGTCGCTTTTTATTTGAAAGGCATGCACCTAAGTAGATTAGAGCAACAAGGTTATCTAAGTGTACAACCAAGGGGATGGAGAGAAGATTTGCAAAGGATGGTCTCTATCATAGTTTCTTCCATGGTTTCGTCAATATCTCCCGATGGTGGCAGAGTAGGATGCTCCAACTGGAACTTCTCATCTCCACCCATTCTTTTTCTTTTTCCCCTTCTTTTTTTGTCTTTTGTTCAGTGCCTTTCTTAAACTTTTAACTTTAAACTCATTAGAACTTACTGGGAGGGGAATGGAGGAGGTGAACACCTGACCAAAGGGCAGAGCGGGGAGGGGAGTCCCGGACCGGAGGGTGGAGCGGGGAGGGGAGGACCAAGGGGCGGAGCAGGGCAGGGAGTCCCGGACCGGAGGACGTAGGGGGGAGGGGAGTCCCAGAGGGCGTGGGGGAGGGGAGGGGAGCCCCTTACAGACTGGAGGCGAGCGCAGTCTGGAGGCTCAGTGCTGGCATGGACTGAGGTGAAAAGGCTATCAATAGAGTGTTTTTTTTTTGCTCTTTTTCTCTTATGCTGGATTTTTATTTATTATTCTTTTAAGTTTGTACCAAATACTTAAGTATCTGCGCCTTGGTATCTTGTACCTAAGATGGTGCCATAAGCAGCAACATTGTAACCTTCTCACTGCCTAGATTCAAGTGTACGTGTCAATAAGGCTAATTCATAAAGCTAAGTCTTTGCTGCTAAACTCCCCTCCCAGTCTACTCCAGCTAACTCTGCCCTCATTCCTTTGTCATTACCCTTATTTAAACTTAGCACAGTTGTTTCTGACCCAGGTTTCTCCCTCTCAAACTGAATGCTAATTTCTAACACACTATGGTCACTGTTTCTGAGGAGTCTTTTACTCTGATATCATTTCTTAAACCTGCCTCATTACATACCACCACATCCAAAATAGCCTGATGCCTGGTCGATCCTCAACTTATTGTTCTAGGAAACTCTCCCAAATATACTCTGTGAATTCTTTTGCATGGCTTCCTCTGCCAATCTGGTTACCCCAATCTACAAACAGGTTGAAGTTACCCATGATTAATGTCCTGTCTCTGTTACATGCCATTAGTATCTCCTGATTTATCCCACTGTGCCATCATCAACTTTTCAAGGAATTCTGCAATTTTAGCTCATTACACCCACAAAGCGTGATAGCCAATGGAAAGGACCCTTCGCTGGACACTCACTTTCTAGCCAAACCTCACGTGAATTACTGCATGTATTTTTGAGATTTAAATTTTTCTTGATTATAATCTTTTCTATTCCTTCCTTTCTCTGCTATGTATCTGTATTGTGACACTTATCCCTTGAGTTTAAATGCATGAATAATCAATGCTTTTCTTTCAACCCTAAAGAGATTTTCTGGATCATTTAAAATATTCTTTTAAAACAGTCTTACTTTATGGACAGAAGGGGAGAACAATAAAATAATCCAATTCAAGTCTCCTCTTGTTCATGAAGTATATAATAAAACACATTCTCCTTTCATTTATAAGCAGTTCATTTTTTTGTCTTATTTGACTTCAATCAATATCATTGCGATGGATGCTTTATAGCCATTCAAGCAATTCAGAATCCTTTTGAACTCGGATATATTTCTGCTATGGGGCTTTGAAAAGAGAGTAAATTTATTGAACTGCAGAATCAAAATTATAGCCTCAAATGTCAAGGAACTCAGTATTGCTCAGCTGTAGTGAACACGATAATCTAGCATTACCAAATTGTCCGCAGGGCTACAGTAAAGATTGTTCAGCATTTAATCACAATTAGGAATGCATATTTGCATATATGCATAACTTTCTTACATTTAGGCACAATTACATTTGCATGAAAATGACATGGATTACATAAAGAATCACTTAAATGGATAACTGGATAAAACAAATTCAAGTATAAACTCAACCAATAAATGAAGCAAATAACACAAGATCTGAAGACTGGCAAAAGCACATATGATTGCAGACTCATTGTTAATCACACTGTGAAATTTATTGTTTTAATCCTTGCTGAGCTGCCCCCATGCAATTTTTCAAAATTTCACTGCAGCTACCAGTTTCTGTACAAAATGGCAGATATTTTTCCTTAATTAATAGCTGCTAATCTCCAATTTGCTTTTAGTTCACAGCATTTGTTTTAAAAAATGCATGATTAACTAACTGGATGTTTCATATCACATAAGTTTGTACATTTTGTTTACACATATTCAGCTAACTTTGTCTCAAAATATATTTCTGTTTAAACATTACTCTTAAAATATACCTGCATAAAAGCCTGTTAGGTTTAATTAATAATATACTTTCAGATGAGATGTTAAATCAAGGTCACATCTCAGATAAAAGTCCTGGTGAAAGTTTTGCCTTCTTGTCTCCAACCAAATATAATATGAATAGAACTATGTGGTCCCCCTGGAGTTGAACAGACTGAGTGAAGATATAATTCAGTATAGTGGGAGATAAGGATAACATGAATTCATAGATTATTCAGCCTCAGCTGTAAATATGGCATTATATAAAATGAAAGAGCCTCATATTTTAACTTTGATCAGTGAACCACTGTAAAGGATCAAGCAGACAGAACTGGACATAGTGCGTAGAAAATAAGGCAAATTGCAAGATAACATTAAGTCATTAAAAGGTTGAATTTTAAAAGCCCAACAATCGAAGGAAGCAAGGAATTTGGGTAGTATGATGGCTCAGTGGTTAGCATTGCTGCCTCACTGTTTTGGGGATCCAGGTTCGATTCCACTCTCGGGCAACTGTCTATGTGGAGTTTGCATATTCTCCCTGTGTCTGTATGGGTTTGCTCTGGTTTCCTCCCACAGTCCAAAGATGTGTAGGTTAGGTGGATTGGCCATACTGTAGTGTCCAGGGAGGTGCAGTCTGGGTGGGTTAGTCATGGGATACAAGGTTACAGGGAGGGGTGAGATACCCTTCAGCAGAGAGTTGGTGCGGACTTGATGGGCCAAATGACCTCCTTCTGCACTTTAGGGATTCTATGAAAATCTTGAGGAAGTTAAATGATGTAATATTTATTTCCATGCCGACCTAAAGCAAATAGAAGGCAGTATAAAAGCAATGTACTGTAGATGCTGAAATATTGCAACAAACGCAGACAATAAAAGGTGTTGGTATGCTTTCCTTTATTGGTCAGAGTATTGAGCACAGGGGTTGGGAGGTCATGTTGCTGCTGTACAGGACATCGGTTAGGCCACTTTTGGAATATTGCGTGCAATTCTGGTTTTCCTCCTATCGGAAAGATGTTGTGAAACTTGAAAGGGTTCAGAAAAGATTTACAAGGATGTTGCCAGGGTTGGAGGATTTGAGCTACAGGGAGAGGCTGAACAGGCTGGGGCTGTTTTCCCTGGAGCATCAGAGGCTGAGGGGTGACCTTATAGAGGTTCACAAAATCATGAGGGGCATAGATAGGATAAATAGACAAAGTCTTTTCCCTGAGGTGGGGGAGTCCAGAACCAGAGGGCATAAGTTTAGGGTGAGAGGGGAAAGATTTAAAAGGGACCTAAGGGACAACATTTTCACACAGAGGGTGGTACGTGTATGGAATGAGCTGCTAGAGAGGTGGTGGAGGCTGGTAAAATTACAACATTTAAAAGAGAGCTGGATGAGTATATGAATAGGAAACGTTTAGAGGGATATAGGCCGAGTGCTGGCAAATGGGACTAGATTAAGTTAGGATATCTGGTCAGCATGGACAAGTTAGACTGAACGGTCTGATTCCATGCTGAACAACTCTTTGACTCCATGACTCTAACACTGGAGAAACTCAGCAGGCTTGTGAAGCGAAATAAAATTAAAATTTTGAGTCTGGTATGAAACTTGTTTGGAAACTGGTAGTACCTGACCAACAAGCAAGATGGTACTGATTGGCTGCAGAAGTGGTAGCTGCCCATTGTGAAGGTGGTACCTTGCTGCCAATGGAGATGTGACTTGAGCAGTGGGGAGGTTATACCCAGCCCACAGGCCAGTTATTCCACATACCTGCTATTGGAAAGGAAAGGAAAAAAAACAATGTCTATTCACATGGCTCTTTAAATAAATTATCTCAGGTGCTTCACAGGAACATTTTAAAACAAAATAAGGTACCAACAAATGAGGAACTGCAGGAGCAGATGGCCAATATCTCAATCTAAGTGCTATAGAACATAGAAAAGTACAGCACAGAACAGGCTCTTAGACCCACGATGTTGTGCCGAGGTTTAATCCTAATGTAAAATTATAATACCTTAACCTACGCACCCCTCAACTCACTGCTGTCCATGTGCATGTCCAGCAGTTGCTTAAATGTCCCCAATGACTCTGTTTCCACCACCATCGCCGGCAATGCATTCCATGCATTCACAACTCTCTGAGTAAAGAACCTAACTCTGATGTCTCCTCAATACCTTTCTCCTAATATCTTAAAATTATGACCCCTCATACCTTTCCTGCACTGGGGAAAGGTCTCTGGCTATTGACTCTATCCATGCCTCTCATTACCTTGTATACCTCGATCAGGTCTCCTCTCTTCCTCGTTCTTGCCAGAGAGAAAAGTCTGAGTTTAGTCAACCTTTCTTCATAAGGCAAGCCCTCCAGTCCAGGCAGCATCCTGGTAAACATTCTTTGCACCCTCTCCAAAGCCTCTGTATCTTTCTTATAGTAGGGCGACCAGAACTGGACACAATATTCCAAGTGTGGTCTCACCAGGGACTTGTAGAGCTGTAGCAAAACCTCGCGGCTCTTAAACTCGATCCCCCAGTTAATGAAAGCCAAAACACCATATGCTTTCTTAACAACCCTATCCAGTTGGGTGGCAACTTTGAGGGATCTATGTACTTGCACACCCAGAAATCTCTGTTCCTTCACACTGCAAAATCATGTCTTTAATCCTGTATTCAGCATTCAAGTTCGACCTTCCAAAATGCATCACTTCGCATTTATCCAGGTCGAACTCCATCTACCATTTCTCAGCCCAGCTCTGCATCCTGACTATGTTGCACTGCAGCCTGCAATAGCCCTTGATACTATTAACTGCACCTCCATTGTGTCATCTGCAAATTTACTAACCCACTCCTCAACCTCCTCATCCAAATCATCTATAAAAACTACAAAGAGCAGAGGCCCAAGAACAGAGCCCTGTGGGACCCCATTCAACACTGACCTCCAGGCAGAATGCTTTCCATCTACAACCTCTCTCTGCGTTTTGTCAGCCAACCAAATCTGAATCCAGATAGCCAAATCTCCCTGTATCCCATACTTCCTGACTTTATGAATGAGTCTATCATGGGGAACCTTATCAAATGCCTTGCTGAAGTCCATATTTTAAATTATACTTTAAAAGATGGAAGAGTGACTGAGAGATTCAGAGTTGTATGTAGCACATGATAGAGCTTCAGGATAATGTTGGTACAGACACCAACAGGAGAGCTAAGTTCAGGGATACTTAAGAGGTCAAAATGTAGGAGTGCAGATATCTCAGAGGATTGTGGCGGGTGGAAAAGTTTACGGAATAGAAAGGGGATAAGGCAATGAAAGGATTTGGAAACAATGATGGGAATGTTAAAACACAGATGTTGCTTAACTGGGAGGAATGCATGCTAGTAAAGGCAGGGGTCATACGCGATTCGGACTTGATGTGCTCTATAAAACAGGCAAAAGATTTTTGAGAAATATCAGGTTTAGGGAAGGCAGATCAGATGCAGTACTTGTGGTTCACGCGGTCTCAGTCCATTTCATTGAGATCTACCACAATTAACACTGCTATGGGAATGCCTGGCCCAGGGAGAGAATGATTGGAGTCTGGAGCTTCTCCTGTTGGCAGAATTTTTGTCACCTCCCTCCCCACCACAACCTCTCCCAGCCTTTATTTACCCAGAATTAGGATCTGTAGTCACAGTGGAGTGGAAGTATTTTATATAGATTCAGTAAAGCTCTGTGGCTTTTGTGATCAAATCCCATTGAAAGCTCAGGCATAATGATAACATTTTGCAAACATTGCTTTGTCAGATATTCACATATAACTGATTGTTCATATTACAGTGTATGTGTATGTGACACTGTGTGCGTGCATGTGTGTATGTCTGTGTGTGTGCATGTGTATGCACGTGTCATTGTGTGTGCACACATGTTTATGTGTCAGTTTTGCTTGTGTGTGTACTATGTTTGTGTATACGTGTGTGTGGATATGTGCCTGTGCATGTGTGCGTGTGTATGTTTGTGTGGGCTATGCAGCATCTTAATATGCTTTTGTGTCTGGGTCTTCCTCATCCTTCTGGCACTGACTGGTGTGATCCATCTGTGCCACCCTCTGCCAAGCACCATCAGTACTGCGTCCTGATCACTCTCCTGACACCTAGGGAAAGGTGAGGATAATCCTTGCAAAATGGAACTTAAAGACTGAGTTCCCCATGGTATGTCTTAAAACAAATTAGACTGACTCTTCAGGAGAATGGCTGAATAAGGCTTTCCTGATTGCCAGTAGCCAACATCCAACCGAGATCCATATAGCAGAATCTCTCAGCACAGGTATAACATCAAGACTCACACACAATATACTCATGTTAAAATACGTATTGGAAAGAAAACATTAGTGTCATTCATCCCTACAAGAAGGTATGTGAATAGATTTGCAACAATTTTTTTTTAAATTTTAGGTCAGAATTTCTTTTTGATTTTTTTTAAACTCATTCACAGAATATGGGTATCACTGGTCAGGCCAGCATTTATTGCCCATCCCTAATTTCCCAGAGAACAGCTAACAGTCAAGCATATTGCTCTAGAGTCACATGTAAACCAGACCAGGTGAGGGTGGCAGATTTCCTTTCCAAAGGGACATTAATGAGCCAGTTTTATATTTGCAATGATGCTTTTATCGTCATTATGAGACTCCTGATTCTAGATTTTTATTGAATTCAAGTTCCAACATGATGGGACTTGAACATCGATCCACAGGACATTACCTGGCTCTCTGGATTAATAATCCAGTGATAGTACCATGAGGCCATCATCTCTCCTTAATAAGTAACAACACAGGAAAGGATGACACTAATGTTGATAGAGGAAGATCATCATTTCAGTTGTCATTCAGAGTGACATTCTGTCCATCCTGAACTGTAGTATTTTCATGATGCCCGATGAAAAGTTGATTTGTTTTAAAGACCATTTCAGGTATTCAACTAAATATGTCCTGGATTCAAGCCTGCCTCATCAATACTCCTGGCCGAAATTTTACCTGTGCAGCTTACTTAATGTCTGCACACAGAGCTGTTTATGTGCGCAGGAGATTTTCTTCCCTTTTCCCATGGTGAAGTCAACTCTTAATTGTAAATTGTGGAGCTAATAGTAGTGATGACTTTCCAGACTCTGTGCTGACCATAATGTAAGGCATTGAGTGATTTGTTGGTAAAGAAGAAAGCAAAAAAAGAGAAACATTGTACAGCACCTTTCCTAATCACATTATCTTTACATCAAATCAAGAACTTGATCAGTACAGCCATTGTCATATTGTAGGATATGAGGCATGTGAAGTGATATTTACCTTAGCCTTTGGTATGGGTCTACTTGTACCCACATGCTGAGCCCATTAATGACAAAGATGGGGGTTGGGTAGGTTGAAGAAATTAACCTTTCACTTTGAAGAGCTATCCTTGCAGTCTTTGTTCATCGCTAAATATTACTCCTTCAAATGAAAGCACAACACATTGCCTGGAAAGTTGTTAATTGCCTTCATGAAATGGTGAGTGATGGTCACTGACCAGCAGCTTCTGAATGAATCTCTGGATCAGCTTGCTCGTGAAACTACCTGATGACCATGTCAGAAGTGTCCAGCAGTATGGTGAAATGATGCAGTTCATTTTGTTCGTTGTTGTTTTTCAATGAGGATCTGGAGAGAAATGAATATCTAACTTCCTTTCTGTGCTTTCACCTTTGATCCTGAGAGTGGGTCCCTGAAGTTAATTCCTGGATTGCAGATTTAAATGAGAGAGGAAGAAAGCAATTGAATCTTTCTTTTGATTTTATTCTCAATGGTAAATAACTTTGTGGAACTTAAAGGATTATTAATCTTATCACAGGACAGGATTGTCAAAGAAAAGAGTAACTATTGTGCTTAAATATTCGCAAATTGTAACTGCCCGATTGATGTTCTGTGGAACAGAACACATAACCAGCAGAACATTTTTTCTTTCCCTATGAATAAGCTACACCTGTTTGAGGCATTACAAAAGTGAATTGTGACAATGAAGAGACTAGCTAACAATTTGTGCTCAAAATTTCAGGTCAGTGATAGCATAAGAAAGAAACCATGGAGCAAGGCGAAGGGACTGGCATTCTGCATTACTGTCCAAATTAAATTTCACCCTTTTTTAAATGCAGGCAGGATAGAAGCACTGACATTCAAAAGTTCTATTCATCGCTTCTTCTAACAATCAAAGTCACTGAGGATGCACTTCTGCAAATTCTTTTTTGAAATCTGAACTCTATTGTCAATTCATAAGTATAACTCCATAAACATTCCTCTTTCTTTTCAGTGAAAGAGCTGAGCCTGAACTAAGTGAGATAAAACTAGGCTCTGTGGTGAAAAGGAAATAAAAAAGCATAACTGCATCAGATCTACCAGCTGCATTACACCCTCTCCCCCACAACCTGATAGCAAGAACACTTCAATCTGTGCTGAACCAAAACAATGTCACTCATTACTCTCAAAGTTCCACTGAATCATTCTAGATAATGTTTAATCTGGCATAAGACTAGAAAGGTTGCAATGCTGTACCAGCCAAGAGTTAAAACTGACCAATGAATGCTTCATTGTAGCTCCAACTTGGGAACAAAAGCTGGATTCTGTAATGTTTAATTACAGTTATGAAATATCACAGAAAATATGAAAGCACAACTTTACTGTACTGATTGAAACACATATGAAATTTGAATGCGCCCAGTTTTAAAGATTGGGGCCTGACGCACAAACAATATTCGCTCCTAGTTATCACTATTCCATTCCAGCCTCGGGGCGACTCTCTCTGTGGAGTTTGCACATTCTCCTCATGTCTGCGTGGGTTTCCTCCGGGTGCTCCGGTTTCCTCCCACAATCCAAAGATGTGCAGGTCAGGTGAATTGCCCATAGTGTTTAGGGATGTGTCAGTTAAGTGTATTAGTCAGGGGCAAATGGGTAAGGTGGTTTTGGGTGGGCTACTCTCCAGAGGGTCAGTGTGGACACACTGTAGGAATTTTAAGATTCTGTGGACATCTGAAAGGTATTACAGGCAACTTAATAGCAAAGAAGAATGAAGTTGCAATGCTGGCTGCCTTACTACAAACCTGTATTCCTGATGAAGGGCTTTTGCTCAAAACATCGATTTTACGGCTCCTTGGATGCTGCCTGAACTGCTGTGCTCTTCCATTACCGCTAATCCAGAATCTGGTTTCCAGCATCTGCAGTCATTGTTTTTATCTTACTACAAACCAAGGGTAGTGCAATCATGCCACTGAAGTGCTAGTGCTATACATGATGTAGGGGTGCTGCTGCTGGACTGGGGTAGACAAAGTCAGAAGTCACATGACACTAGGTTACAGTCCAACAGATTTATTTGAAATCACAACCTTGCAGAGTGCTGCTCCTTCATCACATGAAGCAGAGGAAAGCGCACAGGCACAGAATATATTGTCAGAGAGATAATGGCAGGATAATCCCAGGTAATTAGCAGTGTCAAAAGATAAGTACAAACAGTGTGAGTGGAGCGTGAGTTACAGGCTGAGTAAAAACGCTTTACAGGTGATCAAAAGTGTCGACGGTGTGAGTAAAGTGTCAACAGATGATTAGCAAGTGAAGGGATGGCCTATGAACTGATTAATTACAAATAATCGAAAATAATATGGTAATCAGGACAAACTAAATGGCTGGAATAGTATCAGAGTCACACGACAAAGGTCTAATGAAAGTAACAAGTAATAAAAAAACTGTACAAACTGATTAAGGTAGAGAGATAGTACCAAGTAATTAATGTAATGGTGTCAAAACAGAATAGTAAGGAAGATTTTACAAACACAGAACAGTCTGATGGGGTTACATGTAGCACAACATGACCCCCAAGATCATAGTTGAGGGCATCCTTATGAATACGGAACTTGGCTAACAATTGCTATACAGGATTGAGTCATCATTGACTACAGATTTAGTACCAGAGGACTGGAGGATTGCAAATGTTGTGACCTTGTTCAAGAAGGGCAGTAGAGATGGTCCAGCTAATTATAGACCAGTGAGCCTTACGTCTGTTATAAAAAAATTTTTGGAAAGGTTTATAAGAGATAGGATTTATAATCATCTAGCAAGCAACAACTTGATTGCAGAAAGTCAACATGGTTTCGTCAAGGGCAGGTCATGTCTCACAAACCTCATTGAGTTTTTTGAGAAGGTGACAAAGCATGTAGATGAGGGTAGGGCAGTTGACGTGGTGTACATGGACTTCAGTAAAGTCTTTGATAAGGTTCCACATGGTAGGCTGTTGGAGAAAATCAGAGTCAAGATTAGAGTGGTGCTGGAAAAGCACAAAAGGTCAGGCAACATCTGAAAAGCAGGGAAATTGACGTTTCAGGCAGGAGCCCTTCATTAGGAAGATGACGTTGGAGAAAATGCAGAGGCATGGGATTGAGGGTGATTTAGCAGTTTGGATTAGAAACTGACTTTCTGAAAGAAAGCAGCGAGTGGTGGTTGATGGAAAATATTCAGCCTGAGTCCGGTTACTAGTGGTGTGCCACAAGGATTTGTTTTGGGACCACTGCTGTTTGTCATTTTTCTAAATGACTTAGACACAGGCATAGGTGGATGGATTAGTAGATTTGCAGACGACACTAAAGTCGGTGGAGTAGTGGACAGTGTGGAAGAATGTTACAGGTTGTAGGGGACTTGGATAAACTACAGAATTGGGCTGAGGTGGCAAATGGAGTTCAATGTAGATCAATGTAGATAAATGTGAGGTGATTCACTTTGGGAAGAATAACAGGAAGGCAGAGTACTGGGTCAATGGAAAGATTCTTGGTAGTGTGGATGCGCAGAGGGATCTTGGAGTCCATCTACATAGATCCCTGACAGTTGCCACCCAGGTTGATAGTGCTGTTAAGAAGGCATATGGTATGTTAGGTTTCATTGGTAGAGGGATTGAGTTCTGGAGCTGTAATGTCATGCTGCAACTATACAAAACGCTGGTGCGGCCGCACTGAGAATATTGTGTACGGTTCTGGTCACCCCATTACAGGAAGGATGTGGAAGCAGTGGAAAAGTTGCAGAGGAGATTTACCAGGATGCTGCCTGGTCTGGAGGGAAGGTCTTACGAGGAAAGGCTGAGACTTGGGTCTGTGCTCATTGGAGAGAAGAAGGCTAGGAGGGGATTTGGTAGAAGCATGCAAGATGATCAGAGGATTAGATAGGATAGACAGTGAAAGTCTTTTTCCTAGGATGATGACGTCAGCTTGTACGAGGGGGCATGACTACAAATTGAGGGGTGATAGATTTAAGACAGATGTCAGAGGCAGGTTCTTTACTCAGAGGGTGGTAAGGGCGTGGAATGCCCTACCTGCCAATGTAGTTAACTCAGCCACATTAGGGAGATTTAAACAATCCTGGATAAGCACATGGATGATGATGGAATAGTGTAGAGGAATAGGCTTAGATTAGTTCACAGGTCAGCACAACATCAAGGACCAAAGGGCCTGTTCTGTGCTGTATTGTTCTATGTTCTATTGCCAGCACTAAACGAATGTGACCCAACCGTAATGAAGCCTGAGTGGAAGACGTATTAAAAAATGACTTGTTAAGGAATGGTACAGAGAAAGTCCTAACTGGCCCCATGTTTTGTGGGTTTTTTCCCTCTAACAGGATAAATGGATAAATACAGCAATGCTTTTTTTCATTCATTCATGGAATGAAGGCATCACTGGCGAGGCCTGTATTTATTGCCAATCCCTAATTATCCAGAGGGCAGATAAGAGTCAACCACATTGCTCTAGGTTTGGAGTTACATGAAGGCCAGACCAGGTAAAGATGACAGTTTCCTTCCCCAAAGGATGTTAGTGAGCCAGAGGGGATTTTCCCAACAATTGGCAAGGGATTCATAGTCATCAATAGACTCTTAATTCTAGAATAAATGCTTATATTACTCCTTGTTGCATAAGAAATTCGGGAATGTAATGTGGTTGAAGGATCCAACAGATGTTTATTACAGCTGGCTAATATATACAAAAATTACATTCACAGGCAACTAAATACCGAGATTAATATTAAGCCATTGGTTACAGCACAAGAACTAAAGCAACACATCAGCCATTAGTGAAAATCTCAGATAAAGTTTGAAATAGTACAGAGTCACATTTACCAGGATACCAGGGCAAAAAAAAAACTTACACAAACAGCACTGTCAAAATAGGGAATACTTCATTTGCAAGCTGGCCACATCGGTTGTCCTTGTTGGTTTGGAGTCCTTTCCATGTTGGCTGTTGGATCTACAACATTGTGAGACAACCTAGGGTACCATTCCAGCAAAATAGGAAAAAAGCACATAAATGTTTTTTTTAAAAATCCATTCTCAAGATACGACAGAAACAGTGCAGGGAAGAGTTTTTAAACAGCAAAGAAGCATAAACGTGGCATTGCTGAATTTGCACATCGAGTAGCCTCATAATCTTGTTATTCTAAATCCCCCTCACATCGATAACATTTGCAAAAGGCAGGAAACATCAAAACATTGCCTAACAAATTCTCTGGTGTGAATTAGAATGCTCCAGATGTTCTATCTAAACGGAGGATGGAAGGATGCTTTCTCGACTTTGTCTTTGCAGAACTGGATATGGGAACAGGAAAAATAAAAGATCCATTGAAAATTAGGGTTACACAGAATCCACAGAAAACTGTTTGGAGAAAAGAAGAAAGATTCCAATTGGGGTTCTGTTTGAAGAGAGTAGAAAATATGAAGTCAGATGACAAATTGCAAACGTTAGTCAAGTGACCAGTAATGGCACAACAGAATGGATAAAGACGTAAACAAGTAAAGTGGGAAGCGTGGTCAATTACATTCACTGCTGTCCTGCACAGCAAGGTCTTTGCAAGTCTTTGTAAATAGGATACAGCCAAAAAATAAAATGTGCAGCACAATGACAGCACCAAAAAGGCAGTACATTAGAGATGGGCATAAACACAAACATATACTTGAGGTTAGCAACAAGACTGACCGGGTTGTAGATGTAGATGAAAAAAAAATCAGAATTCAATGTGGTGACATCTCACAAAATTACCATGATATTAATCACAGCAAACCAATTTAAGGACATTTGCATTAATGGATGTACAGTGAATACACCCAGACAGATTTGACGCAATAGGAAATTTCAAAGGTGATGCTGTATTGCTCCTTTGAGAAAATGCACTTTTGTCAATCAATCTTCCCAGAATGTATAGTATCGATATACATAAGAAGCTTAAGTACAAGCTGGACAATATGGAAATTAATGGTATAATCTGTGGCCTCATCAGCACATAGACTGGTGGAGCTCTTTCATGTACATACTAAAGAATAATGGCACAATTGGGCTATCTTTCAATTCAAGAGGTCTGAAGCTTCCTCTTTAGAGAACATTCCAATTTAAAAGGAATTGAATTCCAAATTCACAGGAGCTAAATTCTTCTTCAAACTGGATAGCAAACAAAGAGGATGGTTGGTTCACTTGGCAAAGGAATCTCAGGAAATCACAGCTTTCAGAACACCATTCAGAAGGTGCTGCTTCTCGGAGCTACTTTTCACCTGCCAGTCAAAATGTGCTCCTGCAGAATATGGGCAGAATTACAAAAAATATTCCTGGATGTGAATGTATTACCAACACTATTGCAGTGATGGGCAAAATCAAAGGAGAGCATGACCAAATCCTATAGTCATTGGTGATAGCAGCTCATCGTAAAGAATTTTTCTTCAGCAGTATGAGGTCCCAGGGGAATGGAAGTCAGATCAATATTTCTGAATTGATCTATTCAGGTTATGGGGATCCGTACTAATCTATACCTCATGCTAACCTTTAGTGGATAAAGGTGCCTAGATCTTTTTGATGTGGAGATGCCAGTGTTGGACTGGGTGAACAAAGTTAAAAATCACACAATGCCAGGTTATAGTCCAACAGGTTTATTTGAAAGCACTAGCATTCAGAGCATTGCTCCTTTATCAAGTTTAAAATCACACAACACCAGGTTATAGTCCAACAGGTTTAATTAGAAGCACACTAGCTTTCGGAGCGACGTTCCTTCATCAGGTGTTAGTGGAGGGCTCGATCGTAACACAGAATTTACAGCAAAAATTTGCAATGTGATGTAACTGAAATTATACATTGAAAAATTGATTGTCTGTTAAGTCTTTCATCTGTTAGAATACAGTGATAGTTTCACTTCTTTCATGTGTAAATCACAAAACCCTTTTTTTTAAAGTTGCATTCTCGGGTTAGCTGTTAACAATGGTGATAGCTAGACAATATGTTGAAGGTGTTAGCCCCCTGTGTTCGCTGTCTATGCCCTGATGTTTAGATTGATTCTAATTTAAAAAGTGAGATAACAGAGGCTTCCAATTAAACCTGTTGGTCTATAACCTGGTGTTGTGTGATTTTTAACTTTATATTTGTCAAGTTAATCTATAATGATCATTTATGAAATTGCATCTTGCCTAAATTGAAGAATGATCTTGCTTTAGTGCATTTGGTCCATGCCAAATAAGGCCAACAGCAGTACTGTGAAAAGTTCCTCCATTTTCTCTTTTAGAAAAACCTGCTTTGGTCACTTCCATGTTGTAGAATTTTAAATTTGCATTTTGGGTGAATGCTTCCAACAGTGCTTTGAAAGATCTGATGGTTCAGTCTCTTGGCATCCACCCGCGTTGGCCTATTACCTGCCCTCGACCTCTTCATTTCCAACTGCCGCCAGGACATTAACCGCCTCAACCTGTCGACCCCCCCTCCCCCACTCCAACCTCTCACCCTCAACGCGCAGCCATCCAATCCCTCTGCTCCGATCCCAACCTCACCATCAAGCCAGCGGATAAAGGGGGCGCAGTGGTAGTCTGGCGCACTGACCTCTATACCGTTGAAGCCAAACGTCAACTCGAGGACACCTCTTCCTACTGCCCCCTCGACCATGACCCCACCCCCATCACCAAACCATCATCTCCCAGACCATACAGAACCTCATCACCTCAGGAGATTTCCCACCCACAGCTTCCAACCTTATAGTCCGGCAACCCCGCACTGCCCGGTTCTACCACCTTCCCAAGATCCACAAGCCTGACCACCCTGGCCGACCCATTGTCTCAGCATGCTCCTGCCCCACTGAACTCATCTCTACCTACCTCGATACTGTCCTATTCCCCCCTAGTCCAGGAACTCCCCACATACATTCGAGACACCACCCACGCCCTCCACCTCCTCCAAGACTTCCGTTTCCCCGGCCCCCAACGCCTCATCTTCACCATGGATATCCAATCCCTCTACACCTCCATCCGCCATGACCTGGGCCTTTTTGAATAAAGGTAATACATTGATAGTTTTCCAATTCTCTGGATCATTTCCAGAATCCAAGGATTCATTCATTATGGTGCATTCATTATCCCTGTCGTTAATTCCATTAATATCTGAAGTTACAATCTGACAAGTCCATTCATTTCCCTAATTCTTTTCTCTTATGATAGTTATTGCGTTTATTTCCACCCTCACTTTATCCCTTCAATTTTTGGTATTTTTGGAATGCTATATGTGTCTTCTACTGTGAGGACTGATTTATTCAATTCCTTTCTTCCTAGTTCCCCAGTATTATTTCTCCACACTAAGGGATTGACATTTTAGGTTATAGTGTTCATTTTGAGAGTGGTGCAAACAACATTGCATTGAATAGCCTCCTTCTGTGTTTGCACATGATGGGAGCAACTAGCAACCAAATCTTTTTTAGAACAGAAAATCAAAACACAAAACACAAATAGTTAAATGTCGGTCTCTCTACTTAACTATGCCAACAAGCACTTGGGATGTTCCTATAGCTGTTAGCAAAGGCATTATTGTTTTCAAAGCTACTTAATTTAAGTCTTTCAAACCTCTATTGCATTCCACGTTCAACTTCTGTGGATACTGTTCATTGTTCATCTGTCAAATAAAAATCTACCTATGAAGTAACAACAGTCTCTCAGCAGAATTATGACTTATCCAATGTTTCCATTGTGGAAGTGCTCGTCCACATCAGACAGAATGTCCCTGTACTGGGCAAGCAATTTAAAGCCTGTGAAACCTCAACGTCTTTGTTTGTGTTTGTCATTCATAGTAACATGTAAGACTGAGAGTATTGTAGAGATACTTGGTCCTGCATATGCTTTTGTGTTCTCTTTTGAGCATGACATCGAGCTATACATGACAGTGACCAGTGGCTCTCAGACACAATGTTCTTTTTGGTTTAGGAGCCTATCAATGTCATTGGAGATACAACATTTCATTAACTTCAACTTTCCCATTCTCTACAAATATACAATACACAAAAACTTTACAACATGATAAATTGCAGAAAGTTCTTGGGACTTTAGCAACAATAATCTCATTCAAAGACATGAGAATGATGGCTGTGTTCTATGTCATATTGAGATAATGCCACATCCTTACCAGTATCTACAAAGCAATAGATCACTATATGATTTCTGTCAGATTCACGATTCCCACACTTGCAAATAATATTCTCAAACAATAGGAAAATATCAATAATAACCCACTACCACGTTGGCTGAGCGCTTCACTGGTACCAACTAAGTTAAAGATCTTCCATGCAAGTAGAATGTGAACATGAATATGCTTCCTGTTATTCCTGAGTAGCAATATATGCGATTTCATGTTAGAAAACAGCCATAAAAAGACCTTCAGTACAGGTTAACATTGTTGAGAAAGTTTGGGATGAGACTTTGGGTATCACTCAAGTGAGTTGAAAGTAATCATCCATCATAAACCACTCGTAACTTCCTTCTTCAATACACATTGTAGACCACCCACTCAAATATTAGATTCTCCAGCTATGAGAATATGAGTTCCATGTTGAATGTCGAACAGGAAAGGTCAACACTGGGCATTAATCGTTCACAAAATATATTGCCAAGTCAGTCTTACTGATCATGCCACAAGGTTCACTGAATAACATCATGACAATGTAAGCTGAATGCAGTGCTGAGGTCACTAACAATAGTTGGCAGCAAAACAGCAACAAAACCAGATGAGGCTGTGGAATCACAAACTGGAAAGACGTGTCTAAGAGCATGCAGCAAAAATAAATTCTGAAAAAAGAAATGAAAACTCAACAAACTAGTAACATCAACAGAAATGTTGGAAAAGCAGTTTTGTTTTAATGTGCACGGCAAAACCTTCTCCCAATATAGCAATAATAAATTTAAGACATGGATTTTCCAAGGCCCGTGGACACCAGTTTGGGGATCAGGGTTCAGGAAAATCTCAAGGAGAGACAGAAAGCAGATTTCCTGACCTTTTCCGGACTTCTCCCTCATTTTCCTGAGGCAGCCTGTGTGTGCTGTCAGCAACTTGCCCAGCAGTCGTAGAAAGCCAATTGAACTTGTTAATGAGGCAATTACAAGCCATTTTTCCAAGGTAATGATATTTTACCAGAGGCACACGGGATCCATGTGGTGCCCAGAACTCATTAACTCAGAGGAGACGTGAGTACAGTGGGATGTCATTGAGGTCTGAAACTGACAAACATTCAGTTCCAGAAAAAGAGGGAAAGCAGCAAGGCAGAGTTAACCACAGGAAGAGGCTTTGTTATGAAAGGAGTAACTAAGTGAGCCTATTGTCACTGATAGTGTTAGAGAAAACAAATTGCAAAATCTTCTTGCAGCATAAACTGTCAAAAGGAATGGAGAATTTAATGTTTTACTGGCTCCATCGAAACATGGTTTCCAATTAGAAGGAGGGGATGGCCTGATGGTATTATCACTGCACTGTTAATCCAGAGACCCGATTAATGTTCCGGGGAACTGGGTTCGAATCCCATCATGGCAGATGGTGAAATTTGAATTCAATAAAACCTGGTATTAAGCGTCTAATGAAGAGCATGAGTCCACTGGCGATTGTTGGAAAAACCCATCAGGTTCAGTGATGTCCTTCAGGGAAAGAAACTGCCATCCTTACCTGGTCTGGCTGACATGTGACTCCAGACCCACAGTAATGTAGTTGACTCTTAAATTGCCCTCTGAACAGTTAGGGATGGGCAATAAATGCTGCCTAGCCAGGGGCTCCCTCTTGAAATGAATAAGGAAATTAATCTGAAGTTGGCTGAACAACTGAGGAGGAATAGCCCCCCAGGTCCATCTCAGCAGCTGTACGCGGAGAGGCAGAAAGTGGACAATAATAGAGACAGCAAGCAATGCAGTCTTGTGAAGGTGGGTTTGGTCAAGGACTAGGAGAGTCCCAGTTGTCATCAACCCTCCTTGTTTCTGCTATTCCAGGGAATATTCCAAAAGCAGGAGATGACCTGATCTCCATGCATTGCTGAGCCATCACTGGAATTATCCAAAGTGAATAGCTGAAGCAGCCACCAGCAGGGTAAGAGTTGGAGGCCATAGATGTGCAGTGACCGGTGTTGTGTTTTGTATACCCCATCGGTGAGTGGGAGGGAAAAAAACACATATTACATGGGATGTGTGGGTAAAGGCTTGGCAGTATAGCATTATGCTGTTAGGTAGATATGTCTGATGGATAAATAACCCTCCTCTACAGGTGAAGAAACATAGAAACATAGAAGATAGGAGCAGGAGAAGACCATTCGACCCCTCAAGCCTGCTCCACCATTCAATATGATCATAGCTGACTATTGAGCTCAATATCATAATCCCACCTTCTCCCCACGTCATTGTGTGATGTGCCTAGGCCTAAGGTACATTGGACATGCAATGTGTTGGTTCATAGAAATAAATGCACAGAATTATTCTTGGTCTCGGGATTGTTTTCATGGCTATTTGAGACCTTGGTCAATCTCATGAGAGCAGATTGCTGAAATTCAAAGGTCAGCCTTTTATTAAAAGGTAAGTTATCCGACTACCAGGAGTGAAAGCGAGTGCAGAGGCCTTTACCTTGTGGTTAGTTAATAAGCCACTATTGCGACCTCCACTGTGGGCTACTTATCAGAGCATCAGGAGATTGGCAGGTTAAGACAGAGACGAAGGTTTCTATCATCTTTTCGATACGGTGATTATAAGACTGATGACCACCGCAGCATTTTCCAAATTTATGATGTAAAAATGCAATGCTGTGTGACCTTCACCACAACAGTCTGGCCATTATAATTGAAATCCTGCCTGTTTCAGAATGATACCATAGCTCTGGGACTGTTTTCCTAGCAGCCCCTGAAGATATATTTAAGTGGCTTATTCAAATGGTTAACACAGCATATTGCAGATGCCAAAAATCTGAAACCAAAAACCCTGGAAACATTCAGGAGTTCAGTTAGTGAGAGTTAAACCATTTTAGGTTGAAGACATTTTGACAGATCAGTTTCCCTGACCTGCTGAATATATGCAAGTAGATATCCAGGCCTGAATACATGATACCTGTCAAGGGTATGCAAGTAGATATCTAGGCTGGAATACATGATACCTGGCAGAGGTCTGAGTGATTGCAAGGTGGCTGAACTTGTCTCTTTTCAAATCCGTAACGATCACCAAAACGTGTGCACTGAGCATCATGATCAAAACCAATGTCTGTAGCTCTTGGAAACAGCGACGCCAAGGCCATTGGTTTGTTTGAATGCAGCTCGAGTTTGTAAAACCACAGCAGGAAGTAAGTTAAAAATAACGAAAAAAATCCCTGCAGCATTAAATGAAAAATAAACAACTCAATCAAACCAAATTACAACAAATTTGTTGGTCTCAATTGTAAGAACGCTCATGTGTCAACTTGCAGAGTTTAAGTAAGATTTTTATATCAAGAAGCAGTGATGAGACAAGAAAATTTATTGCATTTATGGAAGAGGCTATTTTAGTAGAATTATATCAAATTAGGTGTGAGTTCTCATCATGTTCTCAGTGCAGCTTTAAAAGTCTGGAAATGTTTACAATCAGGGAATTCAGACTGTGGCAATTTTATGTCTGACCTTGTGATTTGATTGCTGTCTGCCACAAGTTCGCATCTCTCGATTTGATCTGATGACACTAACTAAATAATATATCTTTCTCGTTATAATGTGATCACTATGAAGTTCTACAATATAGACATTCATTGATTTGAGGGCAGCATGGTGGCTCTGTGGTTCACACTGCTGCCTCATAGCACCAGGGACTTGGGTTCGATTCCAGCCTAGGGTGACTGTCTGTGTGGAGTTTGCACATCCTCTGGGTGCTCTGGTTTCCTCCTACAGTCCAAAGATGTGCAGATTAGGTGAGTTAGCCGTGGTAAATTGTCCACAGTATGTAGGGATATACAGACTAGGTGGGTTAGCCATGGGAAATGTAGGGTTACACGGAGGTGAGTCTGATTGGGATACCCTTTGGCAAGTCGGTGTGGACTCGATGGGCTGAGTAGCCTGCTTCCATAGTGATTCTATGACAACTCTCAGCATGTTTACAGGAGGCAGAGTGTAGCTGACCAAGTGAACAAACTGAAAATCCGGGAGCAATACCGTTGCAAATACTTTGTGATTGAATGGCAATGGTCGGAGATGAAGAACGAGGCTCCTGCTCAGATTCTTTCAGCTCGCGAGCAATGTGTGCCACTCACTAAATCAAACAGTCAGAGAAAGATGATCAACAATGGTGACCTGTAATCAGGGAATTTAATAAAATGCAAGACTTATCAGAGCTTGTGCACTATATGAATGGATGAGTCAGTAAGCTGCAAATCCCAGCAGCAGTGATTGATAATTCATTTATCAAGAAACTAAGATTTCTGTATATAATTTCTTTCTTCATTCTCTTGTCCTCATCTATTTATGGTGCTAGTGTTGCTGCCTTTCTACTCTTTGCTAGCTCTTCCATTTTATTTGCCTATAAGCCGACCTTGCTGCACTTATTATCTGACACAACTCAAGGCCAGTTGCTTGATACATTTTTTTTATATCCCCATCTGGTCTTTGTATTTTTTTTAATCACTGACTTTGAACTCTTAACCTGGTGTTCCTCTTGACAATATTCACTTTGAACAGCTGTGCAAACCTTCTCACAGTTCAAGGTTCTGCACCTTTCTTTATTTCCCACTTCTGAATACAAAATTACTACCACATGCTATGGGGCAAAATTGGATCAGATGAACCTACTGCAGCTGCAATATTTACATTACCACGTGCAGACTTAAAATATCTCAGAAGCAGTGCAGACATTGCTATTTCAAAACATTAGTATGTAAATACTGGTTGGCAGGAACACCAATGAAAATTGGTGTGACATTCATCTACATGCAAATTTAACAGGACATTGAGCTGAACTTTATCAGAAAATTAACAGTTTAGATTAGAGTGGTGCAGGTCAGGCAGCATCCGAGGAGCAGGAAAATTGACGTTTCGGGCAAAAGCCCTTCATCAGGAACGTCAACAGTGTCAATTTGGCAGGTTTCACGGAGATTTCTTAATGCTTTTAGTTTTATTCTTTTGTTTTTATTTCTTTATGCTTTTTTCTTCTGTTTTTCTCCAAATCTCACCTCATTACCAATGTGATCATACCTCTGTGGCATCCCATTACCTTTTCCTATCACCAGAAACAGAGATACTCGCCAGAGGTCCTGGTGCCAGCATCTCTCTGTTTGAAGCCTAGCTGTATGCTGCAAACAAACACTGTCAGCCAAGAGCTGCCCTTCATCGTAACCTAGTGAAAGGAGAAGGGAAAACAATTTTTTTCCCACGCAGATACATGACATGGACGCCACCTCATTGCAAAGACAAGTGCATGTTCGTAATGTATTGTGAATCAAGAGACAAGAGATCATCCATCCATGGCCTCATTGTATCTCAGAGGCGTGTCCAAGGAAGAATCACGTTTTCCCTAATGCGTTACGGTGTTAACCTAAGACATAATTAAGCCTGTTTTTACTCCCCCTCAATTGACAACTCACCACTGCCCAGCGAGAGACTCATCCTGCCACTCTGCAAAGGCATAAGACATTGCAAGAGATGCTCCTGACATCAACCTGGCTTCCAATTCCCTTAGCCCACATCGCTCAGATCTCTATATAATTCCATCCATTCTGATGAAGTTTTTCATCTTGCAATTCACAAGATAACCAAACAGTGAAAAGAAATGTTATGTATTGTGCAAGGAAGGCAAAAAGATTTTTTTTTGGAAAATGGACTCGAGTCTTTAGTAGAATTTACAAGGAGACTGCTCTGGTTAGGAGATGACTTTGCACTTTGGAAAAAAAGAACACAGGCAAGGACTATTTTACAAACGGTGAGAAAATTCATAAAGCCAAAGTACAAAGGGAGTGCTAGTACAGGATTCTCTAAAGGTTGACTTGCAGGTTGAGTCCGTGGTTAAGAAAGCAAATATAATGTTGTCATTTATGTCAAGAGGGTTGGAATGTAAAAGCAGTGAGGTGCTGCTAAGACCTTATAAAGCTTTGCTTAGACCCCATTTAGAATACTGTGTCCAGTTTTTGGCCCCACACCTCAGGAAGGACATACTGGCACTGCAGTGTGTCCAGTGGAGATTCACATGGATGATCCCTAGAATGGTAGGCCTAACATATGATGAACGGCTAAGGATCCTGGAATTGTATTTGTTAGAGTTCAGAAGGTTGAGGGGAGATTTAATAGAAACTTAAAAGATAATGCATGGTTTAAAAAGGGTGGATGCTGGGAAACTGTTTGTCAGGCAGGGATACTAGGACTCGTGGGCACAGCCTTAGAATTGGGGGTGCCAATTTAGAATGGAAATGAGGAGACATTTCTTCAGCCAGAGAGCGGTGGGCCTGTGGAATTCACTGCCACGGAGTACAGTGGAGACCGGGACATTAAATGTCTTCAAGGCAAAGATTGATAAATTCTTAATCTTGCAAGGAATTAAGGGATATGGGGAGAGTGTGGGTAAGTGGCGTTGAAAAGCCCATCAGCCATGGGCCGATTGGCCTTATTTCCACTCCCATTTCTTATGGACTGACAGTTAAGTGCCAAGCTTTAATTAGGTACAAAATGTTCAGACTGTCTCCTAAGCATTGCCCTGAAGAATAGACCAGGAAATAGCTGTTGTCTAATTGGATCAGTTGCATTGGGAAATGTGTGAGCATTTCCTTTGTGTCTGAATGTGTGTTGTGTATGTTGCTTCTGGTTCACACAAGTGGATCACGCTGTGAATCAGACTGACAATCTTAAATTGGTTGCCTGCATAATTCATCACATAGACCAGACTATTTAGCAAGTGCTGTCCAATTGTGGAATTTCAGCTAATGTTGGGCCACTCTAAATAGACATTTATACATATGGCAGTACCTTGCCTGTTGCAAACAGCCAAAGGGATGTGTAAACCCAATGGGATGTACTGTCTGATAGGATTGTCCAGCATTGAGATATACAGCCCATAGATTTAGCATCACATCACTCCTCGCTGCGAAATCTCTACAACATGCCTACTTTCTCTATGTCCATTTGAGATTATTTCTACAGTCAACACTGACCTTATTGGCAACCTCATAAATAGACCTTGAGCCATTTGTCCACCATGCAAACATCTTGCCTAAATAGGGTGCTTCAAAGTGACCCTGGCCAGATGATTCATGGTGTATATCACAGCAACCCATAAACAGACAAAGCTGTCACTCCCAGTGCCAGCAAGTACTCAGTCTACCTCAGATTAGCCTCAAACAGTTGAATCTCTCAAAAGTTTAAGCGATAATTGAAACTACACGCTGTAATCAAATCACAAACATTCCGCATAACACACAAATGAGCAATATAGTTTATGAAATTCAATGCTGGGATGATGCCAGGTATATAGGCTGTATATCCCAAAAAAACTGATGGGTCATATCCAACAGCATATCACTTCAGCCTAGTGTGCCCTTAGTTTCCCTCAGAGAGTGGCACTTGACCTCCGCCTTGAGTTGGTGTGTCTTGATAAACTGTTTAGAATCAACTCCACCAGTAATGGAGTGATGGAGCAGGCTGAGCAGGTTTTACTTCCTAAAGGACACTGACGAGGCAGCTGAACTGTCATAACAATATGACAGCACGTGATCAAATTTTTCATTTTTTATTGAGAGGTTCTTTTTGAAATCTGACCTTCTTATCAAGTAACAAAAATACTTAGGATCTATGCAATAATATATTATGTTTCTCAAAGTATATGTACCAGCCAAAAAAAAAAGTTACATTCAGAGAGGCTCCAGCACCACAATTATAAAAAACAAGTTTTTGGATTAGCGGTGCTGGAAGAGCACAGCAGTTCAGGCAGCATCCGAGGAGCAGTAAAATCGACATTTCGGGCAAAAGCCCTTCATCTGCTCCTCGGATGCTGCCTGAACTGCTGTGCTCTTCCAGGACCACTATTCCAAAATCTGGTTTCCAGCATCTGCAGTCATTGTTTTTAACTATAAAAAACAAGTGGCAATTAACACTAATTTGGTACAGTTGGTACAGTTCTCCTGATCTCCCACTCCTGCTCTGGAGTAACCTTGGAGAAAAATAAACAGCCATTGATGTAGTTTCTATTGGTTTTCTTACACCTTCTATTTTTATTTTGTTGTACTTTTGCCAAAGGAATGTGAACAATTGGGGAATTTGCACTGAAATTCTTTCCAACTGACTCACCCGAGACTGTAAAGGTGGAAAACTACAAATAAAGAACTGACAAGGAAACAAAACCTTTTTTTCCTGTGGGAGATGTCAGTCCATGAGCCACTGACGATATACTCATGTACAATAAATTTACCACATAAACATATAACAATGAAAGAATTCTCAAATAAATCACAACAGTAGAAATGTAGACCAATTCAGGGGGATGCAAACACTCTGATTGCTCAGTGAAGGTGAGGAAGGGAGGGAGGCAGGAAGCAGGTCAGGAATCAAATAACCTCAGAATAGGATACTCTTTTTAACTCAGGCCACAGTGTTAGCATCTCACTCGTGGGTTTTGTTCTTCAGCCAGAGCAAGTCGGAAGGTAGGCATGTTAATTACTGTCAAAGGATATCTACTTAAATAGTCACCAATAGGTGTGCAATTCATTCATTTGCCAAGAGTCAGGGTATAAGTGAAAGCCATGATAATGGAGTAACAAGATGTAAAGTTTGCAACCACTACCCTAGCTTCTTGATGACAAGTGGAAGTAATTCTGCAGATTTTTAAGAGTCAACTGACAGGCGTTGTTTCCAATGGGTGAGAGAGAAAGGCCAGCATCTTTAAATAAAGAGGCAAGGCTTCAACTTACTTCCTTGAGCAGCAGAGTCCAGCAGTCCTACATACAATACAGGAAGAGATTCAACAGCCTCATCACTAAAGGAAAGGTAGATGTCACGCCAACCTCTTTCACCTGACATTTCCACCGCTGTCCTGCACAGTATTCCACAGACCACGGCATCTTGTAGATTCAATCATTCTTCTATCTTCCACCACTTTCTTACGGCCCCCTCTGAATAGCAGCTAATGAACCAACCAACAATGCCATCCATTATTGTCAACTTGCAATTTCCTTCCAGATCCACAATACATTCCAATCCTCAAAGTCCTAACACCCTGGCTTCTCTCCTTTCATGAGAAAAGAATGCAAAACATTAGTGTTATGACACAGCGGTGTTAATTAAACCAAACACCCAGAAAATCTCACCTTGCTTCATAATCTGTTAAAGTATGAGTGAAAGAGACTCCTAGATTCCACTATTTAAAGAAAATAATATCAATTTATTCCTCAACTCTAAAAGTGAACATTAAACAACAACTATTTACAATTCTAAGCCCCGCCTTTCTCCTAACTGCTTATTATCTGCCTCCAACTCGATAATAATATACAGTTCCAACAAACTTACATCAACTTAATTTCAAGACCACACAACAGCTGTTGTATTTAGTGTCTTTCTGCTTTCGGCTGACGATCTCCCTTGGTCATCTTCTTTCTTTCATTGTGAATGTTTTTTATATGAAAAAGTACCTTTGATCGAGGGTGTTTCACTGACAGTTACTCTGTCAATGGCAGTTACTCTGTCTGACCCTGGATGTAGGTTTACTCACTGAGCTGGAAGGTTCAGTTTCAGACATTTTGTTAGCTTATGAGGTAACATCTTCAGTGAGCCTCTGGACGAAGAACTGCTGATGATTCTTGCTTTCTATTTATATGTTTGAGTTTCTTTGGGTTGGTGATGTCATTTCCTGTCATGACATCATTTCCTATGCTGTCTTAATAAGCAGAACCTAATGAACTCCTATGCTGTCTTAATAAGCAGAACCTAATGAACTTGAAAGACCCAATCCAGACAACAAACAAAACTAATGTCATTTACAAAATACCATGCAAGAACTATAACAAATACTACATTGGACATATAGGCAGAAAACTAGCCACCAGGATACATGAACAACAACTAGCCATAAAAAAGGTATGACCCTCTCTCATACAGATAAGGAAGGACACCACTTTGACTGGGACAACACATCCATCCTAGGACAAGCCAAACAGAGACACGCACGAGAATTCGAGAAGCATGGCATTCCAACTGGAACTCTATCAACAAAGACATTGACTTGGACCCCATTTACCACCCCTGAGAAAAATTACAGGAAATGACATCACCACTGGAAATGACATCACCAACCCAAAGAAGCCCAAACATATAAATAGAAAGCAAGAATCATCAGCAGTGCTTTGTCCAGGGGCTCACTAAAGATGTTACTTAGTATGGTGACAAAATATCTGAAAATGAACCTTCCAGCGAGCTACATCCAGAACCTCAACCTGAGCCACTAATCTTCTAAAAGATCTGTCTGACTTTCAAAATATGTGCATTTTGATATCCCCAAACATCAGATCGTCTCATTGGTTTGAGGTTGGCAAAACAATAAATGCAAACTCGATTGGATTTTATTATCCTAGGGCATAATTAAATTCCAATTGTTGTCAAAACAGCAACCAACTCAGGTATCTATTTCACAGCCAAATGTTACATACTTTCAATTTTCCAGTACACTTTGGGACTGCTAGTTAGTCACATGACAATGTGCTTGTCAGCTCTCAGTGCAAAACAGCATTCACTCTCTCTTAAAGGTACAGTACGTACCTTCAACTTCATAATATTAGAGAGAGAGGGAGAGAAAGACAGCGGACAGAGAACTGGTAGAGATGGACTCTATGTCACAATCATTCCAACTCCTGTGGAGGAGGATATATTGAGAATTATCTGAGTTGTGAAGAGTATGCTTGCTGGGGAATGGACAGAAGAAAGTCCCCAAGATATCTACTGGCAGATTAGATCTTGCACAGCCTTACAGTATAATTATACTCCACAACCACAAGCAGCACTTCAAAAGCTGGTGCTTCCAAATAAACCTGTTGGACTATAATTTGGTGTTGTGTGATTTTTAATCCAATTCATGTTGTTCATCTCCCACTGTTTCTTCAAGCATGACACAAGAAATGGTACAGGACAAGGTCAAGGAATGCTTTCCTCAGGAAAGGTCATTCACTATGAGGAAACACCATCACAACCGTCCAGCACCCCACCACCTCAAATACACACAGCTCACTGTGGGCTCTGAAAGACATGGATATGTTGTTACCCGATAATGATCACATCAGATGAGCTGACACTGGAGACAGAAACAACAGCAAGGAGACCCTAATGGGAGATGCAGAAAATTTCAAACTCTGTTCAGTCGAGTGCAGGTATTGATTCTTGGAAGTCATTGAGTGAAGGGAATTTTCCAAGTAGTAGCCACAGAAAATGCGTGAGGATCTTTGAGAAGATTTGTAGCTCAGGTTGGTAATAAGTACGTAAGTTAGCTCGCTGAGCTGGAAGGTTTGTTTTCAGATGTTTCGTCACCATGACTAGGTAACAGCATCAGTGAGAGTCTCCAGTGATGATCTATCAGAATCTCTACAGGTAGAGGAAAGAGATCGATGTGATTATCTCTACAATTAATGCCACAATGTGTCAAGCCTTTGTGCCAATGTTCACATCCTGTGGAAGATTGGGTATCTGGATGGAAAAAGTGAGGACTGCAGATGCTGGGGATCCCAACGCCCCTCCCCCAAGTCCCTCCCCCCTACCTTTTATCTTAGCCTACTTGGCACACCCTCCTCATTCCTGAAGAAGAGCTTATGCCCAAAACGTCGATTCTCCTTCTCCTTTGATGCTCCATATCTCTTGCAATGGAGAATCAGCCATTGCAAGTGATCAAGTCTATGGTGGTCTTCACAGATGTCCTACATCTTTTATTTGTCATTTTAAACAAGATGGAAGAAAGTCTCATCTTGGTAACTTTTCAAAGTCGAACAAAGTACTCTCAAACCCATACCTTAGCTGAGTAATACAATTGGAACATGAAAGGAAAGATGGAAAAACATGAACTCTTTACCCACCTCCTTGTTTGTGCTGATGCTTCAATCGGTCCCATGTTCTATCTCCTGTATCATGAAGACCAAGTGGACGTCTGCCAGTGGAACACTCTCTGAAGGCGCCAATTCTGATCACATGCACCACAGGATGTGAATCTCAGAGCAAGGGATCAGGTAGCTCTGCTAAAGCCATCAGCTTTAACACCAGCTATGAACAAGTGAAAAAAGAAAATTCAGTATTTATACTTGCACACGGAAAATAATATGGGTGTCAAAATTATGTCCACTTTATTGGACATTTAATTTCAAATCTCCAATATATCATCATCTCCATTGTTGCTTCTTATCTGACAAGTGGCTATCATCTTGAGGTTATCATCTGGTACGAAAGGAATAGAAATTGAGCAGCTAAGTGTCAATGAAGTGAAAAGGTTATTAAAATGGGAATGCTTTAGCAGGAGTTGGGCAATGAGAATATTATGAGAGGCCCACATAGCTGCGTAAGCACAGGCTAACCGAGTCAGTGCTTGGGTCTCAATTATTTACAAGCTACATTAATGGCAAAGATGGAACATATGAATGAACTGTAGCCAGGCGCACAGATACTGCAAGGTGAGTGGTGTGACGAAATTATGGCTTTAAGAGACGTATTTCGTCCTTTTTTTAATGAACAGAGGTTGGGATGGGGTAAAAAGTGATCTGTTCAAAGCCAACAAAGTAAACAGCTTGTGAGGCCATAAGATTTTATTTTAACATTAGATTATTAGAAGCAACATGAAGGATGGGGACAAACTCCCACCAAACCAGGATTTCAGTTTAACTTTCAGAAGCAGTTGGTGTTTGGAAGCTGCTGCACATCTCTCCCTGCTATGGCAAAACATTTGATTTCTCAATCTCTCTCAGAGTTTTCTCTTGATGTTCTTTCCTCCTGGACTGAAGAATTGCATATGAGACAATCTATTTTACTAAATTAGCCTTTGCTCAGGAAGTGCCTGTGAGGGGTGTAAGAATAAAGTGTGTTTTGTTTCAAGCCTGGTAGTTTGACCAATCAAATTGTATCCAGAACACAATTCCTTACTCTTGCCTTTACAAAAGAGAAAAACATTGGCTTCTTAGGCTATCTTTGTAATATATCTGAGGGTGTTTAATCTGGTCCACAGCAAAGAGAAAGCAAGGTGAGGACTCCACCAATTTTAGTAACTGACCCATTTACCCAGACTGTCTATTTTCTGTCAGCCAATCTTCATCCTGTGCTAATAGATTATCCCAGAAATTATATGCTCTTATCTTTACCAGTAACTGTTTGTGAGAAACCTTATTGAATGCTTTGTACCATGCCTCACATGAATCCAGCTGCTAGCACCCTTTGACAGGTCTTGGCTGTGAGTGTCTACACATACATGCTTTGAGATTGCTCTCTCTTATTGAATAACCACTCTTACTGATGATGTGGAGGAGCCAGTGTTGGACTGGGGTGGACAAAGTTAAAAATCACCCAACACAATGAGATTCACAGAACTACGGGCTGAATTTAATGCAGACTTGCCGACAGGTCTGAAAGTAGACTAAGACCAGTGGACAGCCTGCCTGCAACCTTCCCATTCACCCTCTGCTCCAGTGCAATATTTCCAGCGGTGTCATGAGGTTGGGAAGTGTATCAATCAGTCGGTCAATAGTGGCCCTTAATTGTGGAATTAATATCCTTTTTTCACCCCACCGCTAGTGAAATGTAATTGGCAGCAAGAAAGATCCATGTCACCTGGCAAGGCCAACACATTCAGCTGTGCTGTCTGATGTTGGGTGGGAACATCGTAACAGGGCCCTGTGGACTCATCAGTGTTTCCTCCTCCTCCTCACCATGGTGATACCGATCCTCAGTTTGCCCTTCCACTCCTCAGTCTCCCACTCCCACCTCTTTGCTCAGGCAACTTTGCAGATTGGATTTTCCATGTAAGTTGGAGAGAAATTGCCTGAGAAACAAGGTGGACCTAAATGGCAGCTCTGGCCAGGAAAGCATTGGCCACCTTGGTCAGCAGTTTGCAGCAGCAGATTGTGAGATTCTGTAGATCTCACCAGTTGACCCCTGGCAGGGGCAGTTAGTGGGAGAGAAATTCACGGCTATGGTGATTTTTACTGCCACTGGGGAGGAGGTCTTGTTCTGGGAGCTTGCAGATATTAGCAACACTGTTCTGAGAACGCCAGAGATTTTGGCACTTAGTCACATGTCTAAAGTGGATCCCTTGTTGATTAATTCTAAGCTAAGAGATTCCACATTCTGTGAGCTACCTCTGTGATCATCTCCTCTATGTAATCACATCCTCTGTGATCATCTCCTCTGTGTAATCACATCCTCTGTGATCATCTCCTCTGTGTAATCACTTCCTCTGTGATCATCTCCTCTGTGTAATCACTTCCTCTGTGATCATCTCCTCCTCCTTTTGCTGCTGTTGTTCTTTGTGTTACTGATCAGGCATCGATGACAGAGCTGAGTGTGATGCTGAGAACGGGAGACACAAAGTTCAAATCATTGTCAAAAATTCCAAGGTGGTGGAAATAGCCTCAACGGTGTTGGAAGTCTCTCCAAATATCCTGAAACCAAACTCTCAGAACAAATCCTGAGAGTGATCGCATCCCAGTCAGGCAAAGAAACACCTGCTCGATCAATATTTAAAGGTTTTTCCAGTTTGTCAGCTTCACAGTTACAGCAATGTCCACTGAGCTCTCACTTCATTGTTGACCCTGGCACATTTCACACAACCCAAGAGACCCGTGTGTTGACAGTTAAAGCCAGAATATAGCATTATATCTTCAGTCAATTGGCTTTTAATCTACTTCAGTTTCTGCTCCTGGCTATCCCCCAGATATTTCCCACGTACTTTCAAACCAGCGTTGGTTAACAGCATGCCAGTGCTTTCTCTGCCAGCTTCTCAGCAGTGTGGGATGTTGTTTGGTGGGCTTTTCATATGCATTCATTGACAGCTTCCCCCCACTCCCCCCCCCCCCCACCCCAAACATTAATATTCCTTCCATTACTCTTGTTAAAGCAGCAATTTTATAATCGAAGTAACAGCAACAGCCTCCCTGTGCACAGGCCTGACCTTTTCTTGAGAGTCTGGATCTCCACTATTGCTCCATCTGTATCGTTTACATTGACGAACTGCACTTCTTGCTGATATTTGCAAGGCATTAGAAACCTTGACCTCATTTCATACCCACTAAAATTGTCTCATTCTCAAAGGAGAAAGAAAAGCTGTCAGGCATTTATCTAACTTTCCTTTGTTTTAGTAGTGAAGACTTCAGAAGTAAACAAAGACACTGGTTGGTGATTTTAAATCTCAAAATGTGCAGGTACGGGTCAGATGGAAAATTAAAATGTTAAAGGTCTGAAACAGGCAGCCATCCCCTCTTGAATATGCCCAGTTCCCATTTTATTCGAGGCAGGATTAGGTCTTGTTGAACAGTCTGCTCTCCGGTAAGGGCTGATCATTGAAGTAATTTCAAAGGGTTTTTATACAGGAACAGGAGTAGGCTATTCAGCCCCTCGAACCTGATCCACCATTCAATGAGATCCTGGCTGATCTGTGCGCCTGCTCCACATACTTGTCTTTGATCAAATCCCTTAATACCTTTGCTGAACAAATATTTAACTCTCTCAGTTTTAAAATGAATAACTGATCCAGCACAATCTGCCATTTGGGGAAGGGAGTTCTAAACATCGATCACCCTTTCTGTGTAGAAGTGCTTCCTAACATCTCTGCTGAATGGTCTGGCCCTAATTCTCTGACTGTTCTCATTCCAGAATCCCCAAACAGTAGAAAACATTAATCATTATCAAAATATTTTTATCCCATAGTAGTGAGGTATTTTGAGACATGATTAATCTGGCAGGCGAATGGAGACTGAGAAGGGCTGGTTGCTACATGTGTGAGCCATTAGCTTTTTATACCTATGATCAAAGCTCAACAGCAGCCTCCCTCCCCACCCATCAGTGAAATCCTGACCTCCTCTGTGTGATCACCTCCAATCCTATCACTGCCTCCACCAAATCAGAGATTGGTCACAGCGCAGAAGGAGGCTATTTTCCTGTCAAATCCATACCAGCTCTGTGAATGCAATTCAGCCAATTCCATTCACCACTTTTCCCCAGGGTCCTGCACATAGAGTCAATGATTCATTGAGATGTACAGCACTGAAAGAGACCCTTCAGTCCAACTCATCCATGCTGGTCAGATATCCTAAATTAACCCAATCCCATTTGCTACCATTTGGCCCATATCCCTCTAAACCCTTCCCATTGATAAACCCATCCAGATGCCTTTTAAATGCTGTAATTGTATCTACTTCCACCACTTTCTCTGGCAGCTCAATCCATACACGTACCACCATCTGTGTGTAATAATGTTACCCTTTTGGTCCATCTTTTCATGTTCGGTAATTATCCAATTAGCTTTGGAAAACTACAACTGACCCTGCCTCTACCACAATCCCAGGTATACATTCTGGATTTTCCTCACCTCATCCTGATACTTCAGCCAATCGCTTTCAGATAATGTTCTCTAGTTTTTGACTCTCTGGGCTGAAGAAGAACTCTGAGTGGGATGGTAAGGATCCATTTACCGTGATACACACAGCCGCCATCAACATGGGTCGAAGTAAAACACAAGTTCTACCAAAGAATTATGAGTAGCTCAGGGCTCCATCAAAACTAGAAGCACAATGGTAACAATCTCAGGATTATAACTGGAGCCATGTGCAAATTAACACAGAGTAAATAAGATTATGCCACCCCTTCCCGCTGCTGTACTAACTGCTGTGTACGTACCACCACAAGCAAAGGTTGAGGAAGCTCTGGATGTGCTGTACTCCCCCACTAACACCGTGAAGATGGAACACCCCGAGGCCCTGTTTATTGTAACTGGTGACTTCAATCAGGCCAATCTAAGGAAGTGTTGCCCAAGTACCACCAGAACATTACCTTCCCCACCAGGGGCCCGAACATTTTAGACCACTGTTAAACCACTGTGAAGGATGCCTACCGCTCCATCCCCCCGCCCTCATTTCGGGAACACCGACCACAATGCCGTGTTTGTTCTCCCGGCTTACAGGCAAAGACTCAAGTAGGAGAACCCCTCCCGGATACGGGTCCCGTGCTGGTCGGAGTAGGCAGAGGATCAACTCCAGTGCTGTCTGGAATCGGCTGATTGGGCCGTGTTCAAACAGGCCGCAGGTACCTTGGACGAGTACGCCACCACCGTCACAGACTTTATCAGCAAATGTGTGGAGGACTGCATACCGAGGAAGTCAATCCGGGTGTTCCCCAACAGGAAACCCTGGATGAATCAGGACATACAGAACCTGCTAAAAACCAGGTGTGAGGCCCACTCAAATATGAGGAATCCAAGTATGACCTTCACAGAGCCATTCAGACAGCCATGGACCAATACCGATCCAAACTGGGGGCCCAGACAGACACTCAGCGACAATGGCAAGGACTGAATGACATCACAGGTTCTAAAAAGAGACAGTGTGAGATAGCAGACGATGACACGTCTCTCCCAGATTGTCTCAATGCCTTCTATGCTCGCTTTGTGCAGAATTTTGGTGGAGAGGTAACACCTGTTCTGGCAAGTTCTGACAAATCTATCCCAATAGTCACTGCATCAGAGGTCAGATCAGTAAACCTTCATGTGAATCCAAGGAAAGCAATGGGTCCAAGACAGAGTACCAGGCCGTGCACTCAGAGCAAGCGCAGATCAACTGGCAAAGGCCTTCTCAGGCACCTTCAACCTCTTCCTGCAGCAGGTCACTGTCCCTGCCTGTTTCAAGAGGGCCAACATCATCCCTGTGCCTAAGAAGGCTCATGCAGCATGTCTCAATGACTACCGTCCAGTGGCCCTAACTCTGGTGGCCATGAAGTGCTTTGAAAGGCTGGTCATGGCATTAATCAACTCCAGCCTCCCCACTACTCTTGACCCACTCCAATTTGCCTATCAGATGAACAGATCCACATCAGATGCCTTATCATTTGCCCTTCACTCCTCCCTAGAACGTCTTGACACCAAGAACGGTTACGTAAGAATCCTACTCATTGACTCCATTCAGCCTTCAACACTATTATCCCCTCTAGACTGATTACTAAACTTAGTGATCTCGGCCTAAGCCCCACTCTCTGCAACTGGATCCTCAGTTTCCTGACCCATAGGCCACAATCAGTGAAGATTGGGGACAATATTTCATCCTCACTAACACTCAACACTGGAGCCCCCACGGGGTATGTACTCAGTCCCCTACTGTACTCACTGTATACCTATGATGGCATCGCCAAATACCAGGCTAATGCCATTTATAAGTTTGCTGATGACACCACCATAGTTGGTTGAATCTCAGATGGTGACAAGACAGACTACAGACGGGAGGTGGAAGACCTGGAAAAATGATGCACTGACAACAACCTAGCTCTCAATGCCGGCAAAACCAAGGAACTCATTATTGACTTTTGGTGGGATGTTACTCATGCCCCCCTACACATTAACAGCACAGAGGTGGAACAAGAGTGTCAAGCTCCTGGGAGTGGTCATCCACAACAAGCTTTCTTGGACTCTTCATGTGGATGCACTGGTTACAAAGACCCAACAACGTCTCTTCTTCCTCAGGCAGCTGAGGAAATTTGGCATGACGGTGAATACCGTCGCCAACTTTTATAGGTGCACCATCGAGAGCATTCTGTCTGGATGTATCATTACCTGGTATGACAACTGTACCATTCAAGATCGGAGACGGTGACAGAGAGTGGTGAACTCAGCCCGGACAATCACAAAGGCCAACCTCCCATCTATAGAATCCACCTACCAGGCCCGCTGTCAAGGAAAGGCTGCCAGTATTCTCAAAGATCCATCTCACCCTGGCAATGTTTTTCTACAACTTCTATCATCGGGGAGAAAATACAGAAGCCTGAATGAAACAGTTTCTACCCTACTGTTGTTAAAATACTGACTGGACTCACAAACTCTTAACATTCGCCTGTACCTGTGTTTTTGTTTTTGTCACTGTTTACCTCTTATTTACTATTTATGCTACTAACTCTGTGATCTGCCTGTACTGCTCACAAGACAAAGCTTTTCACTGTGCCTCAGTACATGTGACAATAAATTCAATTCAATTCATTCAATTAGTGACGTAAATGCATTGCTCAAGGATTGGTGTGAGAGAAATGGGTTACAATTCATACAGTATTGCCAACAGAATGGGGTAGTACTCTGCTTTAAGAGGAGTAATTTGCCCTGGTTTCATTTAGAGAGAGAATTGGGGACAGGTGCCGAGCAGTCTATGAGAAGATAGACAACTTGTGAAGTCTTGGGGTTTTCTCAAACCTGGTAACAGAACGAGCAGCCTGAAGGGGTATGGTCAAACTCCAACAGAACCAGGGATTTAGTTTAGCTTTCAGCAGAAGCTACTGGGGTTGTGTTCTCATGTTCGTTCCACCTGGATCAGGGAACTGCATGTGAGACAAATCTATTTGCTGAATTTGCCTTTGCCAAGGGTGTGTTTATGTGATGTTACTATATTGGAACTGTTACTGTTCAGTAGTTTGAATAAATTGTGTTTTGCTGAACATTGAGTAGTTTGACCAATCAAAATGTATCTGGAACCAGCAATTCACATTTACCTTTAAAATAAGAAAAAAGTTAAGGTCTAGGTTACCTTCATAATTTACTTTGAGTGGTTTGGTCTGGCCTATAATATAGGAAAGAAAGACCTGTTCATTTGCACTATGGTGTGACCAGAGACCTGGTGAATTATATATCCAGAGTTGCAGATAGGGCCTTGAACTAGTTAGTGGAGTTGGTGGTGTGGGGGGGGGGGGGGGTTTGGTGTGATCAATCAAAAGGAATCTTTTTAAAATTAAAAATAAGAGAGCAGGGATCCAGTGTAGTGAAGAGATAAACAGAAGCTAAGTGTCACCAAAAGCAGCAGAAACTATGAGCAGAAGTGTGCAGCACAAATCACAATCAGAATAAGCAATAATGGTAAAGCCGAAGGCACTTTATCTGAATGCATGCAGCTTTGGTAACAAGATGAATGAGCTGACAGTACAAATAGAAATACATTAATATGACTTGTTAGCTATTACAGAGTTGCAATGGCAGCATAACCAGGACTGAGAACTCAATATACCAGGGTATTTAACATTATGGGATATTAGGTGAAAGATAAAGGAGGTAGGCTAGCACTGGGTTCACAAAGAGTAAAGGGGGCCATCTCAGTGCAGTGGTGAGTAATGTTATCGGAGCTATCGATCATGATGAGAAATCTGTGTGGGGGGAGTAAGGAATTACAGAAAAGATGTTGGAAGATGTTTCCATTGGTAGGAGAGACTCGGACCCAAGGGCACAGCCTTAGAGTAAAGGGAAGACCTTTAGGAATGGAGATAAGGAGTAACTTCTTCAGCCAGAGAATGGTGACTCTATGGAATTCACTGCCACAGAAGGCTGTGGAGGTGAGGTCATTGAGTATATTTAAGATGGAAATAGATAGGTTCTTGATTGTCAAGGTGATCCAAGGTTATGGGGGAGAAAGCAGGAGAATGGGGTTGAGAAACTTATCAGCCCTGATTGAATGGTAGAGCAGATTCAATGGGCTGAATGGTCAAATTTCCACTCCTATGTCTTATGGTCTTATAGTCTTAAACAAGTCATGAGTAGGAGTTACTTATTGGCTCCTGAAGAGTTGCCTTACTGTAGGCCTGTAGGCTGATTGGAACCAGGTGGATCTCGTTTATAATGAGATTGTAGATTGGGGTTGTTAACCTGGGACAATCAGGAAGCCCTGGTTGACCAATATATACAGGTGATTTAGAACCTCCTCACTCCAGGAGACTGACTCTGATCTGGCTGGCCACAGCCAGTGTACTGTGCACATGTAAAGAAAGGGGGACTTGGTCACGGGATACTGGCCTCTGTTGTAGACTCTGTGTAGTTATTTCAAGGCTAAAGTATAAATCAGGAAATAATGGAGGCATACAAGAAGTGCACTACAATCGTTCATGGGGAATTTTAATCTGTGCTTTGACTAGAGAAATAAGACTGGCAAAGGAAGACAAATCTGTAAAGTGTAGCAGGGAATGTTTCTTAGCAGTACATTGCACAACTTACCTGGAACCAGGCTGTTTTAGATCTAGTGCATATGCAGTGAGTTGGATTAAAAAGCAATCATGTAGTTGAGGGTCCTCTCATGGGCTGTGATCGTCGCATGGAACAATTTCAAATTTAGGTATATGTGATTGAAACACCCTCGCAAACCAATGTCCTGAACTTAAATAAAGGCAATTACAGAGGTATGTCAAAAGCAATCTGTGAAAATAGGCTAAGGGGAATGTCAGGAGATGAACAGTGACAGACATTTAAGCAGATAATTCATAGTGCTCTGCAAAAAAATATTCTGGTCAAAAAGAAGGGTTTGTTGAGAGAAAGATGACCAACCCATGGTTAACAAAGGTGATCAAGGATCAAAAGCTAAGACACAGTGGCTCAGTGGTTAGCATTGCTGCCTCATAGAGCCAGGGACCCAAGTTCAATTCCAGCCTTGGGTGACTGTCTGTGTGGAGTTTGCACATTCTCCCTGTGCCTGTGTGGGTTTCTTCCGGGTGGTCCAGTTTCATCCCACAGTCCAAAGATGTGCAGGTTAGGTGGATTAGCTATGCTAAGTTACCCCCTATAATGTCCAGGGATGTGTGGTTAGCCATGGAAAATGCATTGTTACAGAGATGGGTTGGTTTGGGTGGGATACTGTTCAGTGGCCTGCTTCCACACTGTTGGGATTCTGTTCTATACATGGAGTCCAAAAATGGTAAGCTAGAGGACTGGGAATTATTGTTTAGGAACAAGCAGCAGATGACCTATATACTGAGAAAAAACGGAAAATAACGGATAAGAATTTAAAATTAAACTAGCTAGTGCACAAATGTAGTAAGTAATTACGAAGGTAAATGGCGAGAGGATTAGAGTTTAACAATAGGGAATACTTGTCACAACTATACAGAGTGATGTTGAGGTCACAGACTTGTATAGTTTTGACCCTATCTTTAGGAAAGAATATATTGTCATTGGAGGCAATTCAGAAACGGTTCACTGAGCTGATTCCTCGGATGATGTTGTTGACTTATCAAGAATGACAAAACAGTTTAACATTTTATTCATTAGAATTTATGAGGGATGGTGTTTTTGAAATATGCCAGGGAAGATGTTGAGAAGCTGTTTCCATTAGTGGTAGAATTCTCAAACATAGTTACAGAATAAGGAGACATCTATTTCAAACTGAGATTCAAAGAGATGTTTTCTCCCAGAGGAGAGCAAATGTCTGAAACTATCTACCCCAGTGAGTTGTAGATGCTAGATCACTGAAACTATTTAAAGATGGGGAAGTTAGATTTCTTAAATACTGAGGAGTTGAGGGCTATGAGGAGATGGGCGAATAACAGGAGATAAAGCCTGGAGCAGATCAGGATGATCTTATATAATGGTGAACAGACTTGAGGGGTAGAATGACCTGCTCTTGCTTATGTTCTTATGTGAACTGAATTTTATGCGCTCTGGGTTTACAAAGACATGTTATTTGTATCCTTTCTCTCTTCTTATCCTAGCTTCCTTATTTTCTTGAGAGCTTCTGTGTGTCAATGGAGTAGGAAAACAATCCCCCTGTCTTTTGAAGTTTTGCTACTAAACGTTATCCTTAATTTCATCTGAAAGGTTATTTTAATTTTAAAAATGTGGAATCTGAAAACCAGGGTTTGGAGAACAGCCTTCAGCCTACCTCAGTCAGGGATCAGAGTAATAAAGAAAAGGACTAAATGAAACAATACCTTGCTATCTCAGGCTTAAGCAATACGTTCCCCCATTGTCCGTGATAGTGCTATCTATTAGCAGTGCACTATAGAAACTCAATTCTCCTTTGTCAGCATCTTTCATATTGCAGCCTCCAGCACCCAGAGCACACAGGTAACAGAAGGTCAGAACACCATCACCAAAATGTCCTTCTCTAACTCACACACCACCCTGACTTTGAATGGTGATGGCATGACTGATATATTGCGGAGACAGATTGGATTGGATAGAACTACATTTAAAAGAATACAGTGTTCATTCTCATGGTACCCTGTAGAAGTCTAACAGGGCAAGGTCAGGGAAACGCAGTAGGGATGTTCCCGATTACTGGGGAGTAAAGAGCCAGGAGTCAGAGGCTATGGATATGAGAGAGGCCAATGAGGACTGAGATAAGGAGAACTTTCTGCACCCAGAGAGTGGTGAGGCTGTGAAAGGCACTGCCAAAGAAGGTGGTTGAGGCCAAAACATTGAATATTTTCAAAAAGATTGGGGATAGTCAACATGGCTTTGTGCATGGGAAACCGTGTCTCAGTAACTTGATTGAGTTTTTTGAAGAAGTCGAATAGAATAGAATAGAATATCCTTTTATTGTCAGATGTACTCCATTGTGGGAGTACAGCGAAAAGCTTTAACAATGTCTGCTTTCTCTAGGTGACATCTTAGGTACAAGTACCTAAGTACAATTCTTTTATATAGCAGTGGAATAAAAGTAGTTGCATTACTTACAGAGTTGGAAAATAAGTTAAAAATAAGATGTCATTAAAGGATTGACATTACAGTAAGCCAGGACATTTCAAATAGACTTTGGAGTGTAGCAGCTTTCTGTAGGAACTCCACATATGGTCTGACAGCCTGCACCAGACCCCAGTCCAACAGGCCATTCCCGCTCCGTGCCAAACCCCCAGATTGCACCGCACTAGCACTGAGCTGCTCCAAGGTAAGTTCCAGGATTGCCTCGCCCCACAATGGTCTCCACCCAGTGACTTGCTGCTCATGCACTGTTTCCACACGTGCTGCTCTGGGCCACACAGCCCGCACGTCGCTTTGCTCATAACCCACATGCTCCTCTGGGGCTCGCTGCTCACACTGTTCCTGGATTCTCTGTTCCCAGGACTCACTGCTCAAACTCTTCCGGGATTCTCTTTTCCAGGACTCACTGCTCACATTGTTCAGGGACTCTCTGTTCCAGGGCTCACTGCTCACACTGTGCAGGGTCTCTCTGTTCCAGGACTCACTGCTCACACTGTTCCTGGACTCTCTGTTCCAGGACTCACTGCTCACACTGTTCCTGGACTCTCTGTTCCAGGACTCACTGCTCACACTTTTCCGGGATTCTCTGTTCCAGGACTCACTGCTCACACTTTTCCGGATTCTCTGTTCCAGGACTCACTGCTCACACTGTTCCGGGATTCTCTGTTCCAGGACTCACTGCTCACACTGTTCAGGGTCTCTCTGTTCCCAGGACTCACTGCTCACATTGTTCCCGGGTCTCTCTGTTCCAGGGCTCAATGCTCACCCTGTTCCCGGGTCTCTTTGTTCCAGGGCTCACTGCTCACACTGTTCCGGGACTCTCTGTTCCAGGGCTCACTGGTCACACTGTTCAGGGTCTCTCTGTTTCCAGGGCTCACTGCTCACACTGTTCAGGGTCTCTGTTCCAGGGCTCACTGCTCACACTGTTCCGGGACTCTCTGTTCCCAGGGCTCACTGCACACACTGTTCCGGGACTCTCTGTTCCACGGCTCACTGCTCACACTGTTCCGGGTCTCTCTGTTCCAGGGCTCACTGCTCACACTGTTCCGGGACTCTCTGTTCCCAGGGCTCACCGTTCACTCTGTTCCAGGCCTCTCTGTTCCAGGGCTCACTGCTCACACTGTTCCGGGTCTCTCTGTTCCAGGGCTCACTGCTCACACTGTTCCGGGTCTCTCTATTCCAGGGCTCACTGCTCACACTGTTCTGGGTCTCTCTGTTCCAGGGCTCACTGCTCACACTGTTCCGGGTCTCTCTGTTCCCAGGGCTCACTGCTCACACTGTTCAGGGTCGCTTTGTTCCCAGGACTCACTGCTCACACTGTTCAGGGTCTCTCTGTTCCAGGGCTCACAGCTCACACCGTTCAGGGTCTCTCTGTTCCAGTGCTCACTGCTCACACTGTTCAGGGTCTCTCTGTTCCAGGGCTCACTGCTCACACTGTTCCGGGTCTCTGTTCCAGGGCTCACTGCTCACACTGTTCTGGGACTCTCTTTTCCCAGTACTCACTGCTCGCACTTTCTGGGTCTCTCTGTTCCAGGGCTCACTGCTCACACTGTTCCGGGACTCTCTGTTCCCAGGGCTCACTGCTCACACTGTTCCAGGTCTCTCTGTTCCAGGGCTCACTGCTCACACTGTTCCGGGTCTCTCTGTTCCCAGGGCTCACTGCTCACACTGTGCAGGGTCTCTCTGTTCCAGGGCTCACTGCTCACACTGTTCAGGGTCTCTTTGTTCCCAGGACTCACTGCTCACACTGTTCAGGGTCTCTCTTTTCCAGTGTTCACTGCTCACACTGTTCAGGGTCTCTCTGTTCCAGGGCTCACTGCTCACACTGTTCCGGGTCTCTGTTCCAGGGCTCACTGCTCACACTGTTCCGGGACTCTCTGTTCCCAGTACTCACTGCTCGCACTTTCTGGGTCTCTCTGTTCCAGGGCTCACTGCTCACACTCCTCCGGGACTCTGTGTTCCAGTGCTCACAGCTCACACTGTTCAGGGTCTCTCTGTTCCAGGGCTCACTGCTCACACTCCTCCGGGACTCTGTGTTCCAGTGCTCACAGCTCACACTGTTCAGGGTCTCTCTGTTCCAGGGCTCACTGCTCACACTCCTCCGGGACTCTGTGTTCCAGTGCTCACAGCTCACACTGTTCAGGGTCTCTCTGTTCCAGGGCTCACTGCTCACACTCCTCCGGGACTCTGTGTTCCAGTGCTCACAGCTCACACTGTTCAGGGTCTCTCTGTTCCAGGGCTCACTGCTCACACTCCTCCGGGACTCTGTGTTCCAGTGCTCACAGCTCACACTGTTCAGGGTCTCTCTGTTCCAGGGCTCACTGCTCACACTCCTCCGGGACTCTGTGTTCCAGTGCTCACAGCTCACACTGTTCAGGGTCTCTCTGTTCCAGGGCTCACTGCTCACACTGTTCCGGGACTCTCTGTTCCCAGTGTTCACTGCTCACACTGTTCTGGGTCTCTCTGTTCCAGGGCTCACTGCTCACACTGTTCCGGGTCTCTCTGTTCCAGGGCTCACTGCTCACACTGTTCCGGGACTCTCTGTTCCCAGGGCTGACCGTTCACTCTGTTCCAGGTCTCTCTGTTCCAGGGCTCACTGCTCACACTGTTCCCGGTCTCTCTGTTCCAGGGCTCACTGCTCACACTGTTCCGGGACTCTCTGTTCCAGGGCTCGCTGCTCACATTGTTCAGGGTCTCTCTATTCCAGGGCTCACTGCTCACACAGTTCCAGGACTCTCTGTTCCCGGACTCACTGCTCACACTGTTCCAGGACTCTCTGTTCCAGGACTCACTGCTCACACTGTTCAGGGTCTCTTTGTTTCCAGGACTCACTGCTCACAATGTTCCGGGTCTTTCTGTTCCAGGACTCACTTCTCACACTGTTCAGGGTCTCTTTGTTTCCAGGACTCACTGCTCACACTGTTCAGGGTCTCTTTGTTTCCAGGAATCACTGCTCACACTGTTCCGGGTCTCTCTGTTCCAGGACTCACTGCTCACACTGTTCAGGGTCTCTTTGTTTCCAGGGCTCACTGCTCACACTGTTCAGGGTCTCTCTGTTCCAGGGCTCACTGCTCACAATGTTCCGGGTCTCTCTTTTCCCAGGGCTCACTGCTCACACTGTTCTGGGTCTCTTTGTTCCCAGGACTCACTGCTCACACTGTTCTGGGTCTCTCTGTTCCAGGGCTCACTGCTCACACTGTTCTGGGTCTCTCTGTTCCAGTGCTCACTGCTCACACAGTTCAGGGTCTCTCTGTTCCAGGGCTCACTGCTCACACTGTTCCGGGTCTCTCTGCTCCAGGGCTCACTGCTCACACTATTCTGGGTCTCTCTGTTCCAGGGCTCACTGCTCACACTGTTCAGGGTCTCTTTGTTTCCAGGACTCACTGCTCGCACTGTTCTGGGTCTCTCTGTTCCAGGGCTCACTGCTCTCATTGTTCCAGGACTCTCTGTTCCAGGGCTCACTGCTCACATTGTTCAGGGTCTCTCTGTTCCAGGGCTCACTGCTCACATTGTTCCGGGACTCTCTGTTCCAGGGCTCACTGCTCACATTGTTCAGGGTCTCTCTATTCCAGGGCTCACTGCTCACACTGTTCCAGGACTCTCTGTTCCAGCACTCACTGCTCACACTGTTCCAGGACTCTCTGTTCCAGGACTCACTGCTCACACTGTTCAGGGTCTCTTTGTTTCCAGGACTCACTGCTCACACTGTTCCGGGTCTCTCTGTTCCAGGGCTCACTGCTCACACTGTTCCGGGTCTCTCTGTTCCAGGGCTCACTGCTCACACTGTTCCGGGTCTCTCTGTTCCAGGGCTCACTGCTCACACTGTTCCGGGTCTCTCTGTTCCAGGGCTCACTGCTCACACTGTTCCGGGTCTCTCTGTTCCAGGGCTCACTGCTCACACTGTTCCGGGTCTCTCTGTTCCAGGGCTCACTGCTCACACTGTTCCGGGTCTCTCTGTTCCAGGGCTCACTGCTCACACTGTTCCGGGTCTCTCTGTTCCAGGGCTCACTGCTCACACTGTTCCGGGTCTCTCTGTTCCAGGGCTCACTGCTCACACTGTTCCGGGTCTCTCTGTTCCAGGGCTCACTGCTCACACTGTTCCGGGTCTCTCTGTTCCAGGGCTCACTGCTCACACTGTTCCGGGTCTCTCTGTTCCAGGGCTCACTGCTCACACTGTTCCCGGGTCTCTCTGTTCCAGGGCTCACTGCTCACACTGTTCCAGGACTCTCTGTTCCCAGGACTCACTGCTCGCACTGTTCTGGGTCTCTCTGTTCCAGGGCTCACTGCTCACAATGTTCAGGGTATCTTTGTTTCCAGGACTCACTGCTCGCACTGTTCAGTGTCTCTCTGTTTCCAGGGCTCACTGCTCACACTGTTCTGGGTCTCTCTCTTCCAGGACTCACTGCTCGCACTGTTCAGGGTCTCTTTGTTCCCAGGACTCACTGCTCACACTGTTCTGGGTCTCTCTGTTCCAGGGCTCACTGCTCACACTTCTCAGGGTCTCTCTGTTCCAGTGCTCACTGCTCACACTGTTCAGGGTCTCTTTGTTCCAGGGCTCACTGCTCACACTGTTCCGGGTCTCTTTGTTCCAGGGCTCACTGCTCACACTGTTCCGTGTCTCTGTTCCCAGGACTCACTGCTCGCACTGTTCTGGGTCTCTCTGTTCCAGGGCTCACTACTCACACTGTTCCCGGGTCTCTCTGTTCCAGGGCTCACTGCTCACACTGTTCCGGGACTCTCTGTTCCCAGTACTCACTGCTCGCACTGTTCTGGGTCTCTCTGTTCCAGGGCTCACTGCTCACACTGTTCAGGGTCTCTCTTTTCCCAGGGCTCACTGCTCAAACTGTTCAGGGTCTCTCTGTTCCAGGGCTCACTGCTCGCACTGTTCCGGGTCTCTCTTTTCCCAGGGCTCACTGCTCGCACTGTTCAGGGTCTCTTTGTTCCCAGGACTCACTGCTCACACTGTTCTGGGTCTCTCTGTTCCAGGGCTCACTGCTCACACTGTTCAGGGTCTATTTGTTTCCAGGACTCACTGCTCACACTGTTCTGGGTCTCTCTGTTCCAGTGCTCACTGCTCACACTGTTCAGGGTCTCTCTGTTCCCAGGACTCACCGCTCGCACTGTTCTGGGTCTCTCTGTTCCAGGGCTCACTGCTCACACTGTTCAGGGTCTCTCTGTTCCCAGTACTCACCGCTCGCACTGTTCTGGGTCTCTCTGTTCCAGGGCTCACTGCTCACACTGTTCCGGGACTCTCTGTTCCCAGTACTCACTGCTCGCACTGTTCTGGGTCTCTCTGTTCTAGGGCTCACTGCTCACACTGTTCAGGGTATCTTTGTTTCCAGGACTCACTGCTCGCACTGTTCAGGGTCTCTCTGTTTCCAGGGCTCACTGCTCACATTGTTCTGGGTCTCTCTGTTCCAGGACTCACTGCTCGCACTGTTCAGGGTCTCTTTGTTCCCAGGACTCACTGCTCACACTGTTCTGGGTCTCTCTGTTCCAGGGCTCACTGCTCACACTGTTCTGGGTCTCTCTGTTCCAGTGCTCACTGCTCACACTGTTCAGGGTCTCTCTGATCCAGGGCTCACTGCTCACACTGTTCCGGGTCTCTGTTCCAGGGCTCACTGCTCACACTGTTCCGGGACTCTCTGTTCCCAGGACTCACTGCTCGCACTGTTCTGGATCTCTCTGTTCCAGGGCTCACTACTCACACTGTTCCGGGACTCTCTGTTCCCAGTACTCACTGCTCGCACTGTTCTGGGTCTCTCTGTTCCAGGGCTCACTGCTCACACTGTTCAGGGTCTCTTTGTTTCCAGGACTCACTGCTCGCACTGTTCAGGGTCTCTCTGTTTCCAGGTCTCACTGCTCACACTGTTCTGGGTCTCTCTGTTCCAGGACTCACTGCTCGCACTGTTCAGGGTCTCTCTGTTTCCAAGGCTCACTGCTCACACTGTTCTGGGTCTCTCTGTTCCAGGACTCAGTGCTCGCACTGTTCAGGGTCTCTCTGTTTCCAGGGCTCACTGCTCACACTATTCTGGGTGTCTCTGTTCCAGGGCTCACTGCTCACACTGTTCCGGGACTCTCTGTTCCAGGGCTCACTGCTCACACTCCTCCGGGACTCTGTGTTCCAGTGCTCACAGCTCACACTGTTCAGGGTCTCTCTGTTCCCAGGGTCATGCTCGTGGCGGTGCCTCCACTGCACCTAGATTTAAAGGTTTAAAGGTTTGTGAAAAAGTGAAAAAGGGAGGGAAAAGAACAAAGTACAAAGAAAATTTAAATCCCAGGAACACGCCCTTCGTCCCTTCAAGTCTGAGCCAATCCAATGTACTTTCTAAACCTGTTGCTCAATTCCTAAGCATCTGTATCCCTCTGCTCCCCACCTACTCATGCATCTGTCCAGACATATCTTATTCGAATCTACCGTGCCTGCCTCTCCCACCTCTGCTGGCAACGTGTTCCAATCTCCCACCACCCTCTGTGTGAAGTACTTGCCGCGTGTATCCCCCTTCAACTTTCCACCTCTCAACTTGAAAGCAAGACCTCTGATTATTGAATCCTTCACCCTGGGAGAAAGCTTGTCTCTATTCACCGTGTCTATACCCTTCATGATTTTGTAAACCTCAATCAGGTCCCCCCTCAATCTCCTTTTTTTAGTGAAAATAAACCTAACCTACTCAACCTCTCTTCATAGCAAGCACCTTCCATACCAGGCAATATCCTCGTAAACCTTCTCTGCACCCTCTCCAAAGCGTCCAAATCCTTTTGGTAATGTGGCGACCAGAACTGTACACAGTATTCTAAATGTGGCGGAACCAATATCTTGTACAATTTTAACATGACTTGCCTACTCTTATACTCAATACTCCGTCCAATCAAGGCAAACATACTATATGCCTTCTTGACCACCCTATCCACCTGTGCAGCAACCTTCAGGGTACAATGGACCTGCACTCCCAGATATCTCTGACCATCAACTTTTCCCAAAGCACTTCCATTCATTGTATAATTCACTCTAGAATTCGTCTTGCCTAAATGCATCACCTCACATCTGTCTGGATTGAAAACCATCTGCCACCTTTCCGCCCACCTCTCCAGTCTATCTATATCCTCCTGTATTCTCTGACAGTCCCTTATGCTTTCTGCTACTCCATCAATCTTTGTGTCATCTGCAAACTTGCTGATCATACCAACAGTGC
>NC_057715.1:4459615-4477417 GCF_004010195.1 Chiloscyllium plagiosum | reverse complement strand
CTAAGTGTATCCCAGTCAATGTTGGGAAAATTAAAATCTCCCATCACCACTATCCTATTGCCTCTACATCTTTCCATAATCTGTTTACCTATTTGTTCTTCTACCTCACGCTCACTGTAGGGAGGCCTGTAATACAGCCCCAATAATGTAACTGCATCCTTCTTATTTCTCAGCTCTACCCATAATGCCTCCCTACCCAAGATCTCCACAGTGTCCTCCTTTAGCACAGCCGTGACATCGTCCCTGACCAGCAATGCAATTTTACTCTCTTTTACTTCCCTCTCTGTCCTGTCTATATCCATGAACATTTAGTTGCCAATCATCAGGCCCTTCCTTCAACCAAGTCTCTGTGATTGCAATAACATGATAGGCCAAGGCACCAATCCAGGCCCTAAGTCCATCTGCCTTACCCACTATACTCCTTGCATTAAAGTGGATGCATTTCAGGCCACCAGTTCTTTTGCGCTCATCTGCTCTCTGCCCACTCTTCCCTTTATTAATGTTATCTTCATAATTCTTACAGTCTCCAGTCTCCACCTCGCTGCCTACTTGTTTTCTCTTCTGGTTCCCAGTCCCCTGCCACATTAGTTTAAAACCTCCCCAACAGCAGTAGCAAACACTCCCCCAAGGACATTGGTTCTGGTCTGGTTCAGATGTAGACCGTCCAACTTGTAATAGTCCCACCTTCCCCAGAACCAGTCCCAATGTCCAACAAATCTGAACCCCTCCCTCCTACACCATCTCTCAAGCCACGTGTTCATCCTGTCTATATTTTCATTTCTTTGCTGGTTAGCACATGGCACTGGTAATAATCCCGAGATCATTACCTTTGAGGTCCTCCCCTTTAACATTTCTCCTAGCTCCCTGAATTCTGCTTTTAGGACCTCATCTCGTTTTCTACTTATATCGTTGGTGCCTATATGCACCAAGACAACTGACTGTTCACCCTTCCCTTTTAGAATGCTCTGCAGCTGATCAGTGACATCCCTGACTCGAGCACCTGGGAGGCAACATACTATCCGGGAGTCCTGTTTTGGGCCACTGACCCGCCTATCTACTCCCCTCACAATAAAATCCCCTATGACTATGGCCCTACGAGTCTTTTTCCTGCCCTTCTGAACAGCAGTGCCCGCCATGATCCTGGCAACTACTGCCCTCCCCCTGGTGAGCCATCTCCCCTAACAGTATCCAAAATGGTATACCTGTTTTGGAGAGAGATGACACCTGCACTGTCTTCCTACTCTTTCTCTGCCTTTTGGTCACCCATTCACTGTCTCCCTCAGCAATCCTAACCTGCGGTGTGACCAGTTCACGAAACGTGCTATCCATGACCTCCTCAGCATCGCGAATGCTCCACAGCGAGTCCATCTGCAGCTCCAGAGCCATCATGCGGTTAAACAAGAGCTGCAGCTGGACATACTTCCTGCAAGTGTAAGAGTCAGGAATGTCAGACACGTTCTGAAGCTCCCATATCAAGCAAGGGTCACATGCCACGGGTCTGAGCTCCCCTGCCATTGTAAGCTTAGCTTTATACGAACCAACTGAAACCAAACAATGCACTTAAATAAATGAAAAAGAAACATAAGCAAAAAAAGCCTTTCAGGGTCTTTTTCTTCCGGTTACAGGAGGGTGGGTGGGAGGGAGATACTACACATGTAGTATCTCGGGTTTAGCCACTGCCCAAATATAAATTAAGCCCTAACCTTCCCAGCAGCCCTTGCTTCACCTCACCTTCTCTCCTCGCCTCTCTGTCAAAATGGAGGCCCGACTCGTGAGGTAAGTCCCTTTTAATGCGGGAAAACTCACCCTTCCCAGCAGCCCTCGCTTCACCACTCCTTCTCGCCTCGCCTCTCTGGCAAAATGCAGGCCCGAAAAAAGGAAAAAAAAAAGCAAAAGAACAGGTAGAGCAGAGGAGCTCCAGGGGAAGGGTTCTATTCTTGAATGAGAATGAAAAGTATTGACGAGGGCAGGACTGTGGACGTGATCTATATGGAATTCATAAGGATTTCGACAAGATTCCTCATAGCAGATTGGTTAGCAAGGTTAGACCTCATGGAATACAGGGAGAAATAGCCATTTGGATACAGAACTGGCTCAAAGGTAGAGGACAAGTTACCTCAAATTACAATGGGATCTTGATCAGATCGGCCAGTGGGCTGAGGAGTGGCAGATGGAGTTTAATTTAGATAAATGCAAGGTGCTACATTTTGGAAAGACAAATCAGGGCAGGACTTATACCCTTAAGTTAAACACTGGGGAATGTTGCTGAACAAAGAGACCTTGGAGTGCAGGTTAATTGTCCCTTGAAAGTGGAGTTGCAAGTAGATAGGATAGTGAAGAAGGCATTTGGTATGCTTGCCTTTATTGGACAATGCATTGAGTATTGGAGTTGGAAGGTCATGTTGCAGCTGTACAGGACATTGATTAAGCCACTTTTGGAGTACTGTGTGCAATTTTGGTCTCCCAGCTATAGGAACGATGCTATGAAATTTGAAAGGGTTCCGAAAAAATTTACAAGGATGTTGCCAAGGTTGGAGGGTTGGAGCTACAGGGAGAGGCTGAATAGGCTGGGGCTACTTTCCCTGGAATGTCAGAGGCTGAGAGATGACTTTATAGAGGTTTAGAAAATCATGAGAGGCATGGACAGGGTGAATAGACATAGGTCTTTTCCGTAGGTGGGGCAGTTCAAAACTAGAGACACACAGTTTTAAGATGAGAGGAGAAAGATTTCAAAGGGACCTACGGGGCAATCTTTTCACACAGAGGGTGGTGCTTGTAGGGAATGAGCTGCCAGAGGATGTGGTGGAGGCTGGTACAATTACAACATTTAAAAGTCATCTGGATGGGTATATGAATAGGAAGAATTTTGAGCGATGTGGGCCAAATGCTGGCAAATGGGGCTAATTTTATCTCAAATATCTTGTCAGCATGGACAAGTTGAACAAAATGGTCTGTTTCTGTGCTATATGTCTCGCTGATTCTCTGACTCCAAGGATTTAGATATACTTGTCAGGTGTAAAGGAATCCAAGGAAATGGGGAGAAAGCGAGAAGATGGTATTAAATTGGATAATCAATAATGATCAAATTGAATGGCGGAGCAACTTAAAGGGCTGAATGACCTACAGCTTCTCCTAATTTCTATGTTTTAATTGCTGTCCTTTCATTGTCATTGGGTCAAAATCCTGGAACTCTTCTTGAAGAGCATATGGGCGTAACTATTCCTACTGGACTGCAACAATTCAAGAAAGTCATCTTTGGAAGGGCAATAACACATCAAATGAACAAAAAAAATTGACCTTTAATAAACACAAAGTAAATAAAGTCTGTCAATACTGGAAACGTTATACGTCAGAAAATTGTGGGAACATGAACCAGATCAGACAGCATTTGTGGAGACAACAGGCGGGTTAGTAATTTGCATTTAAACTTGACAAAAGGTTACACCTGCAATTTATGCATCATCTCCACAGATGCTGATGCAACAATTTTTATTTTACACATTGTGTTTTATTATTTTGACCTTTCAGTGCCTGGAACAACGTCTGTTCTTTCCCCAAATGCTGTGAAACATCAAAGAGAAAATGAAAGGACGGCAAATGTATCTTTTAGTTGATGTGTCCCTTCATGTGAACCTGTCTCCGTGGAACATGTCTCCATATAAGAGATTGCTTCTTCCCGTCTGACAACATTTTCAAGAGCCTGTGCCCAAGATGTTGGATGTCTTAGTTTCCTTTGCGTTCTCAGTTACATCAATTCCTTAAGGTTACAAAGCCTTCTCAGTCAGTTTGGATCACAATGGTGTATACACACACACACGCACACATACACTCACACAAAGGTGGGATTATATCATCTTTGGATGGGAGGAGGGGAGTTTGTTGACATTGTATATAGTTACACGTACCAAAGTCTGAAAAAAATACTTAAAAGATTTAAGCCAGAGTGAACTCGCCATGCTACATGGAAGTGGAATACAGCCCATACAGCCCATAAGACCTATTGTACATATTATCATATTACATTGCATGTGTAATGTAATGATTGAATTTGTGAAATGTTCAATACCTGGCATACTCATTACTGAATAACAATGGCTTTAGAGAATTAAAGTAAAATATAATAAGACAACCCTTAGCTCAACATCCACCCTCACAGAAGCTGCCCTTTTTTTTCTGTTTAAAACTGGAGAAAAATTCTCCATCACTCTAATTTAAACAGGACCCATGTTATTGTATCCCCAGTGGTAACTGTGCATGATGTTTTGTCTGAAAAGTGAACTTTCTGATATCCAAAGAACAAAGAGACCTTGGAGTGCAGGTTACTTGTTCCTTGAAAGTGGAGTTGCAAGTAGATAGGATAGTGAAGAAGGCTTTTGGTATCCTTCCCTTTATTGGACAATGCATTGAGCATTGAGAACTGGTTATCAGTCAATTGGCTCTAGAAACAGTGCACTTGACTCTCACAGCAACCCCTGGTGCTATCAGTTTCTCGTATCACTGTCCAGTCTATGACGGAGTTGAGAGTGTAGTGCTGAAAAGCACAGCAGGTCAGACAGCATCCGAGGAGCAGGAGAATTGACGTTTCGAAAATAAAGCCTTCATCAGGAATTCCTGATGAAGAGCTTATGCCTGAAACTTCGATTCTCCTTCTCCTCGGATGCTGCCTGACCTGCTGTGCTTTTTCAGCACCACACATTCGACTCTGATCTCCAGTATCTGCAGTCCTCACTTTCTCCTAGTCTATGACTGAGGACAAACTATCATTTCAGGCCTGAGAAATAGGTGCAGTTCAACTGAATTTGTAAATGTTTCATTTTTATTATTGCAAAGCTTAAGCATTTCAAGCACGTCCATATGTAATTTAGTTTTCCTAGCCAACAGGTGAACTTGTTTAATTGTTTGAAGGCAGAAATGACTTTTAAATAAATCTTAATTGCACATTGAAGGCCGACAATTTTAATTACGCTATACGGCACAGATTGTTAATTGATTTTCCTGGATAAAATGTCATAAATGTGATTGTCAGTTAAATCCCCAGAGTTTGAAGCTAGGCAAGTTGATTTCAAATGTTCAAGGCATTCCCTGAGAAGTTAACCAGAGAATGGCTATGACCTAACTTGCTGAATGGAAGCTAGTGTATGTACATGTTCTTTCTGACCAAAAAGTAAAGGGCCTTAGATATCAATATACAGAGTTCCAGCGTCTAACATTAGATGTGATTCCACAATTAGATTGCATCTGTTAAATAATCCTGAGTGTGCACAGAATGATGCTGAACACCAATTCAGGATTAACATTCTGGTCCGCCCTGTGTCACGTTGGTGTGTAGTGGGGGAGATGATGAGGTAGTGGCAATGCCAGTGGGCTAGTTCCAGAACAAACACAGAAAACGCTGGACAAACTCAGCAGGCCCTGGCAGCATCTGTGAGGAGAGAAATGGCTTAGAACCTGGATTCAAATCCGACCACAGCAGAAGAAGAAATTATAGTTCATTAAAAATCTGGAATAAACAATGCTAGACTATTGGGAACAATGCAACCACTGTTGATGGTTATGAGTCGTTCGAGCCTGTTAACATGTTATGTTGCTATGAAACTTTGACTTCAGTGTAATGTCTTTCATTAAGTGATTGAAGTATCACCATTTTCTTTGATTGCTATTTAAATTCACACTGTTTGGATGTTAACGCTGTGCAAGAACACACGCAAACTGAAGTCAGACCCTTCCTATTTCCACTGTATATTCGCAACAAGGCACTTTTTTAACGAGCCCAAAGAGCAGATTGTTCATTCTGCATTTTTCTTTTGATGCCTTCACCATGAATCCGTAAGACCATAAGATATAGGAGGAAAAGTAGGCCATTCAGCCCATCGAGTCTACTCTGCCATTCAATGAGATCATGGTTGATCTGATAATCCTCAACCCCACTTTTCTGCTTTTTCTCCATAACCCGCAATCCCTTTACTGCTTAAAAACCTGTCTATCTCATGCTTGGATACACTCAATGATGAACATCTACTCCACTCTATGGTAAAAAATTCCATAGATTCAGTGCCCATAGTGAACAAATTCCTGCTCGTCAGTCTAATGTGAGTGAATCTTTATTCTGAGATTACACCCTGTGGTGCTAGATATTCCCTCAAAGGGAAACAACCTCTTTATATCTAGGCAAAAGTGAGGACTGCAGATGCTGAAGCCAGAGTTTAGGTCAGAGTGGTGCTGGAAAAGCACAGCAGGTCAGGCAGCATCCGAGGGGCAGGAAAATCAACGTTTCGGGAGCCTCTCTATATCTGTCCTACCAAGCCCATTAATGTGGTTGGCTTTGGGGGAAATGACTGTTAAATTGAAATTGTCTTGGAATCACTATCTGGAATCCTGGGATTGAAATATTGGATTAATGCCTCAGTCCTGTAAGGAATTATGTTATTGTGTCATTGTATATTGCTGGGATTAAATGAACCTTAGTTTTTGACTTTTGGTCCAATTGAAAAATAGCCAAGCCACCATTTAAGCTGTTTCCAGTCAATATTGCTTTGGAATACGGCATTCCATTCTGGTGTCTTTGTTCTTGGAAAGATACTCTTTAACTTGAAAGGGTTCAGAAATAATTTGTAAGGTTGTTGCCAGGGTTGGAGGGCTTGATCTATAGGGAGAGGCTAAACAGCCAGGGTTATTTTCGCTGGAGCATCGGAGACTGAGGGGTGACCTGAAAGAGGTTTATCAAGTCATGAGGGGCATGGAAAAGGTAAATAGACAAGGTCTTTTCCCTGGGTGGGGGAGTCCAGAAGTAGAGGGCATAGGTTTAAGGTGAGAGGGGAAAAATTTGAAAGGGACCTAAGTGGCAACATTTTCATGCAGAGGATGGTGTATGTATGGAATGAGCTGCCAGAGGAAGTGGTGGAGACTGATACAAGTCCAACATTTGAAAGGCATCTGAATGGGTATATGAATAGGAAGGGTTTAGAGGGATATGAGCCAAATGCTGGTAAATGGGACTAGACTAATTTAGAACATCTGGTCGGCGTGGATGAGTTGGACCGAATTGTCTATTTCTGTGCTGTACATCTCTGTGGCTCTATGACTCTAATTTGTTATTGGGCGACACATGCTTTTGACAAAGACTCTTGGTTAGTTTATAACAATGGTCATTGTGAGGCTGTATAAAATGCTCTAGTAAGGTGCAATTCACAGAAGAATAGACCATCTGAAGACTTGCCAAGAGCCAGTTATCTTGTGAGAATGTGGCACTTATAACTTTGCCTCACAATTTATACCACAGTTAGCGTGAGTGGCAAATTTGCAATGCTTCTCTGGTAGCTGAGAGTTTCTCTAGTGGCTAGTGTATTTCAAAGAATCAACGTGCTAATACTTTAGCTGTTCCATTGCTCCACACTCACCACTAATGAGGCTCCGTGCTGTCAGCAGGGACTCAAAATTATTGCTGTTATACTTGAACTGGGAGCACACATTCTATGCAAAAGCTTGAAAGAAATGTCCCATTTCTGGCATTGACAATCCTCACCTCAATGAGCATGAAAAATAAAGATTAAAGATGCAATAACTACACTGTGTATGCTGATACAAACATGATGTACAAATTAGGAGCCATAATAGGACATTGAGTCCCTTGAGCCTGTTTTGCCATTTGAAAAGAACATGATTGACCTGTGTGTGGCCTCTCTGCACCTTTTGCCCTACATTCTTGATTGACAGGGGTGTCAATCTGACTTAGCCTTCAAATATATTCAGTGGTGTTGATTCCCCTGCTCTCAGCGGAAGAGAATTCTAGAGATTAGCAATCCACAGAAAGCAAAAAAGATTCTCATCTCCATCTTAAATAAGAGAACCCCAATTTTCAAGTTTATTTCACTTCCCCAATAAACACATGTGACATTCCAGATTTGCAATTTGGTAGAAAAGGGATGTTTAAGATGTAGTTTGAACTGTGCAAAATTCTTAAAGGGCTTGGCAGCAAGGGGTTTGCTGACTGGGGAGTTGAGGGGTAGGTTCTATACCCAGGGAAAGAGTCGCAGAGTTAGAGGTAGGTTATTTCAAACTGAGTTCTTCACTCTGAGGGGAGTGAATATTATAAGAGATGCCTGCAGCTGGCACTTGGTTGTGATAGGGTCTTCTTTGCAAACATCTGCTGATAGCAACTCTTCCTCTTATACTGCTGTATGGAGTTTACTTGTAATTAGATTAGATTCCCTACAGTATGGAAGCAAGCCCTTTGGCCCAACAAGTCCACATCCACCCTCCAAAGAGTAACCCACCTAGACTGATTCCCTTAGATTTATGTAACACTACAGGCAATTCAGCATGGCCAATTCACCTGGCCTGCATATCTTTGGATTGCGGGAGGAACCCAGAGCACACTGAGGAAACCCACGCAGACACGGAGAGAATGTGCAGACTCCACCCAGACAGTCACCCAAGGCTGGAATCGAACCTGGGTCTCTAGTGCTGTGAGGCAGCAGTGCTAACCACTGGGTCACCTTGCTGCCCATTAAGAATGAAAAATTATCTAATTATAGAAGAAGCACATCCTTGAAAGAAAGAAATAATTTATAATAAATTGTAAGGTAACACGTTAAAATAGTTAACTACATTGACACTGGATGGGAGATATTGGGCTGAGTTTTACTATTTTTATGAAGCATCAATTACATTGAGCTTTTCAAGGACTTTTCACATGACACATATCTTTCCAAAGCTGCGTCATTAACCCCAGCTCAATGGCATCTTTCTTGCCTGATTCAAGGAGGTCTTCCTCCTCCTCCATGTCCTCATTCTTCACCTCAAAAGACTGTGCCCAGTCCCCCATTTAGGCTAACAATGGATGGATATTGATATTTCAGGGCAGGAGAGAAGCTGACAATGGCAACCATAAGTGGGTGAAAATGGGTTGGTTATGCAATTTTTTTAGGTTTACCATTATCCACCCCTCTGTCTGCATAACTCGTTTTCTGTCCCTCTGGGCTCCATCTCCACCCACCCTCTTACTCTTTTACCCTCACCTCATCTCAATGTCTTCAGCATATATTCCATTTTTTCCTAGTTCAAAGTTTGTGAGAAGATTTGTAGCTTGGGTGCTCGTTGCTGTGGTTCTGTTCGCCGAGCTGGAAGTTTTTGTTGCAAACGTTTCGTCCCCTGTCTAGGTGACATCCTCAGTGCTTGGGAGCCTCCTGTGAAGCACTTCTGCGGTGTTTCTTCCGGCACTTATAGTGGCCTGTCCCTGCCGCTTCCGGTTGTCAGTTTCAGCTGCTCCCGCTGTAGTGGCCGGTATATTGGGTCCAGGTCGATGTGTTTGTTAATGGAGTTTGTGGATGAGTGCCATGCTCCTAGGAATTCCCTGGCTGTTCTTTGTTTCGCTAGCCCTATAATGGTAGTGTTGTCCCAGCCAAATTCATGTTGCTTGTCGTCTGTGTGTGTGGCTACTAAGGATAGCTGGTCGTGGCGTCTCGTGGCTAGTTGATGTTCATGGATACGGATCTCAAGAACCATCTCTGAACTGACAGCCAGACTACTGCGACCACTAGGACTTATAACAGCACACAAACCAACAGCCACACTCAGACAACAACTCACCAGAACGAAGGACCCGATACCCAGCATGAGCAAAACTAATGTAGTGTACAAAATCCCATGCAAGGACTGCACAAAACACTATATAGGACAAACAGGAAGACAGCTAACGATCCGCATCCACGAACATCAACTAGCCACGAAACGACACAACCAGCTATCCCTAGTTGCCACACACGCAGACGACAAGCAACATGAATTTGACTGGGACAACACTACCATTATAGGGTAAGCCAAACAAAGAACAGCCAGGGAATTCCTAGAAGCATGGCACTCATCCAAAAACTCCATCAACAAACACATCGACCTGAACCCAATATACCGGCCACTACAGCGGGAGCAGCTGAAACTGACAACCGGAAGCGGCAGGGACAGGCCACTATAAATGCTGGAAGAAACACCGCAGAAGCGCTTCACAGGAGGCTCCCAAGCACTGAGGATGTCCCCTAGACAGGGAACGAAACGTTTGCAACAAAAACTTCCAGCTCGGCAAACAGAACCACAGCATTTTTTCCTAGGTCTGATGAAGAAACAATGGATCCAAAACATTGACTCTGCTTTCTCTCTATAGCTGCTGTCAGACTAGCTGAGTTTCTCCAGTAATTTCCATTTTGGTTTCAGAATTTCAGCATCTGCAGTTCTTGGTTTTATTTTACAGGTCTGAAGCATGTCAATCTTCGCTCAAGACTTGACAATACCAAGTCATTGGGTGAGACAGCTGCATTTTCAAATCCCACATTAAAGATTTCTAATCTAGGCTGAACTTCAGTACCACACTGAGTAGATGCTGTATTATTCGAGGAACTGCCTTTTGGATGAATGTTCAGTTGAGACCCATGCTGTCATTCCAGGCCAATTTAGGAGATCCCAAGCAGAAAAACAATGGTACAATTTCCACTTTCTGAAGTTTTTGAAATTAAATTTGTTTCTACCTGCACCATATGTTCTTGGACATTTTTCAGGTTCTCTCCTTTATCTTGAAATCTGTTCATACTTTTTGACGCCTTGCAGTAAATTAACATGCCCGTTAAAAGAAACTAGTCCATATGTTTATAGTACCTTTAGGTCAAAATTTTGCACATAAACTGCAGGAGTGTTTTTCTTAACGTATTGTTATAATGCAGAGAATATTATTTGAAACATCTCTGAAGAAGAGCCATAGATTCATAGAGTCATACAGCACGGAAACAGACCCTTCGGTCTAACCAGTCCATGCCAAATGTAATCCCAAACTAAACTAGCCCCACCTGCCTACTCCTGGCCCATATCCCTCTAAACCTTTCTGATTCATGTACTTATCCAAATGCTTTCTAAATGTTGTAACTGTATCCACATCCACCATTTTCTCACAAAGTTCATTCCACACATGAACCATTTTCAGTGTAAAAATATTGGCTATCATTTCTTTTTTAATTCTCTCTCCTCTCACCTTAAAAATGTGCCCCTAACATTGAAATTCCCAATCCTAGGGAAAAGACAACTACAGTAACCTTATTGGTATCCCTTATGATTTTATAAGCTTCTATAAGGTCACCTCCCAACCTCCTTTGCTCCAGTGAGAAACGTCGCAGACTATCCAGCGTCTCCTTATAAGTCAAACCCTCCAGTCCTGCTAGCATCTTGGTAAATCTCTTCTGAACCCTGTCCAGTTTAATAATATCTTTCCTATAACAGGGAGACTAGAGCTGGACACAGTATTCCAGAAGAGACCGCATCAATGTCCTGTACAACGTCAACATTACGCCCCAACCCTTACACTCAAAGAACTGAACAATGAAGGCAAGCATGCTAAGTGTATTTTTAGCCACCCTGTCCATATGTGACAAAAGCTTTAAAGAATTATGCACATGAACCCCTAGGTCCCACTGTTCTACAATACATCCCAAGGCCCAACAATTAACTATATAAGTCCCACCCCTGTTGATGTACCAAAGTGCATCTTTGGAAGTTACGTGGGATATGGCTTTGCAGGCACTCTATTATTAGTATCAAAACCCCCATCACTTTCTGAACTGCAAGCTGTGAAATAAATGCACCGATTGAGAAAGTCTGAATAATAGGATCTTATTTTCAACAATAAGGAATAGACAGGTCTATGGGGTCACTGGAACCAGCTTTTCTGCAGCTGGTAGACTTCACTAATCTTTTTTCAGATTCTACCACTATTGGAATCATTGTTCAACTGCTTTCTCAACAATCAGCAAAAAAAAAACAAATTAACAGTCTGCCATGAGCCAACATAACCATCAATCAACAGAGGTTCCTATTGTGCTGATTGTTAAACCTTATTTCTTCCACACTTTCAGCTCCTTAAGCTAGTCAAGTTTCATTAGTTGCTTCTGACAGAACTGTTGTGAATGATTCAGTTGATGTGACGTTGATCACTGAACAATGTCATAAAGGTAAACTTTGTTGAATGAACAAACTTTGCCCTTGACATTTCAGCAACGTTAACACACATTATTTTCTTTCAGACAATATACCACCTGTTAATCAAATCAATATAAGTTAGAGTTCAATTTTTTTGAAGAAAGATCATTCTTTCGTGGAAAACATCACTGGCAAAGCCCGTTCACAACTGCCCTTGAGAATTGGCAGTAACCTGCTTTCTTGAACAACTATAGACCACCAGCAATAGGTATATTTACTGCCATTTTCAAAAATGAGTTCAAGTATATTGACTCAGTAACAGCAAAGGAAAGGCAATATAACTCAAATGCAGGGTAGTGTGCAGCTTGGAGGGGAACTTGCAAGAGGCGCTGTTCTCTTTTGTCTGCTGTGCATGGCCGTCTGCATGACAGGTGCAGTGGGTTTAGAAAATAGTCAATAGAAGCTGAGTGTGTTGCTGCAGTACACCTTGTTGATGCTATGCACTGCTGTCATTGTGCATCAGTGCAAAGGGACTAACTGTTTAATGTGGTGGACAATAAAGTGAGTTGCTCTGTCGTGAGTAATGTTGAGCTCCTAGAGTATTATTGGAGTTGCACTTCTCCAGGTAAGTGGAGAATATTTCATTACTCTTGATGGCTACCTTTGTGTGTGGCTGCATTAAGCTGTGCATAGACACAAACACCAAGTGTCACTGTGTGCTGAAGTCCTACCTATCCCCAGTGTTATGAAGAATGAGTCTGGCTTTGGTGCCATCGAATGCTCCAAGTAATTGGACTGTTCCATATCATCTGTCCTTCTTGGAAAAATTTGCAAAGAGAAACCTCTTTGACCTTAAGTCCATCAGGAAGTGATCAGTACATATTGTCCTTGAGACCCTGCTACTATCTGAGAGGGTGGATGCTGTCGGGTTGTTCCCTGAGCAGACTGTTAGTCATTTGGTAGAATACCTCATCACCAAAATTTTCCAACAAGCACCATGACATGGCTTGGCTGCTGGTAAGAAGGGCACTGCCCGTGAAATCATTCATGTACGTTCAAACTCTCTGCGCCACTGCACACTGCATTTGAGGTGCTGCAGGGAAGTAGAGACGGTCACACATCTCCGGCTGGACTGTGCCTTTGTAAAGGAAGTCTGGAGAAAGATATAGTGGTTCTTGTTCAGGTTCATCTGAAGTAGCCCCATGACGCAGGACTCTGTGCTCTACTGGCTGTTCCCCAGGACACACATTGACTGCCCCTGGAGGACCATCAACTCGGTGAAAGACGCCCTTTGCTCTGCCCGAAACTTGTTGGTCTTCCAGAACGAGGAGTTGACTGGGACATTCCAAGGTGCAGGGCTACATGCTGAGGGGCACACTAAAGCTTGGGGCAGCTGCTGCCAAGGCACATTGGGGAAAGAGCACTGTGTGAGGTCTTCCTGCTGAGGTACAACAGGGGGGTCTATTCAGAACCCTGTTGTTGCCTTAATATATAAAATACTGTTCTGCATGAGTTGGAAATGCCTTTGGTTTTAGCAATTGCAGGGAATGCCAAATTTCAATGTTTCTTTTTCTTGATATGCAAATACTGTGCAGAATTGCTTTAGTACCTGTGAATGTTGATAGAGACTTTTGTATGAATAAAGCATATTTCTGCAGTAAATAATATCCCACTACTGATATCTGTCTGAGACGGCAGAGAGACTTTGTGAAGTCAGCAGGTGAGTTACTTACCTCTGAAGTTGCAACCCCTGAACTGTTTCTGTAGACACAGTACATATATGTCTGGTCCAGTTCAGCTTCCATTCAATAATAACTCTCAGAATGTCAGTCGTGGGTCTTTCAGTGCTGGGAATATTGTAGAATGTCAACAGTAGATGGTTAGCTTCTTTCCTGTTTCTGTAGCTGATCATTACTGACCTTGGCAAACAGTTCACAAACCTCCTGCTCAATAAATAAACCACTACAAAGAATCAAGTGTTTCCTTGCTCATGCTTACAGACCACAAATGTGAACCTCTGCTTTTTACACAGAATTTTCTGCACGAAGGCCAAATTTGTGTAACTGACTTCATTGTCATGCTACCAAAAAATGTTAATTTTGCATGCAGCAAAGTTATTATCAACTTATTATCTGACTCCAACATACAGGCTGCAATATTTGGCTTGTAATGCCATATGGCCAAAGCTACCAAAGCTGGTGCATTTGAAAATTACCATAGCTTCTGTTCATCTCAACCAAAGCTGTCGGAGCAAAAGTGGGCCATTTGGCCTTTGAAGTCTAGTTCGCCATTCGGGATCACAGCTGATTGATAATCTCCAACCCCACTGTCCTGCCATTTCCTCATATCTCTTGGTTCCCTTACTGTTTAAAAGTCTGCCCATCTCAGCCTTGAATGAACTGATGACCCAGCTATTATGGCCATCTGGTGTATGTTGGTTGTCAGCTCACTGCAATGAACATACTGTGCATGCACAAGGAGAACGCAGGAGACTGTAACACCAAGCAGTCTCTAACATTAATTTGACACATGGTCCTGTCAATTTTTGACTACGCAGGTCAAGTTAACATTATTTCCCAATTCTTGGTGAGATGCTTCTTGATGAGATACTTAAAACTTACCTTTGCTTTACAAATTTATTGGAAGGACTTTTGTCCTATCCATTAATAGTTTTCAGGAACATTGTTTCGGGTGTTAATGATTTGACCAGGAAGTGGCCACTACATCTTTCACTAGGGCATGGAGTCATCAGAGTGTGAGGATACTGTTATCTATTGGTGATCAAAGCCACTGCCCCATCAACCTCCACAGAGTTGTATTCTTCCAGACAGGAACAGGTAATACACTCAACATTTCCCAGTACACTGTCTGTCACTGCTTCAGGAGGTGACAGAGCACCACATATCAGGAGAAGGGATTTCCAGATAAAGACACGAGGCTTGTGTATGTTGTTGTGCCATTTTTTTAAAAAATTATTAATAGTCTAGGGAGTTGGAATGGCCTTTTCAAGTCCCAAACATAAGCGTGATATGTACCTGAAACAAAAAAGGCTACTCAGCATCAACAAGCTGAGGGAAAGACAGATGGAGATGTACTAGTATTGTCACTGGATTAGTAGTCAAGCTAAATGTTCTGGGATGTATTAAAATCCCACTAAGTCTAGTGGCAACATTTGAAATCAGTAAAAATCAGGAGTGCCCCTATGTAACCTATTTGGTTCGCTAATAGCCCTTAGAGTTCCTTACCTGGTCTGGCCTTTATTCCTGATGAAGGGCTTGTGCCCGAAACATTGATTTCGCTGCTCCTTGGATGCTGCCTGAACTGCTGTGCTTTTCCAGCACCACTAATCCAGAATCTGGTTTCCAGCATCTACAGTCCTTGTTTTTACCTACATATGACTTCAGACCAACAGAAATGTGCTTAACCCTTAACTTCCCTCTGGTCAGTCAGGGATGGGCAATAAATCCTTGCCTAGCTAGTGATGCCCGTGAATGGATTAAAAACAAAATGTTTGGATACCAGGTAACACAAAACATGATTCTAGAGTGTGCCCACTATCCTGGCAGCAGCCACATGTCATTAATTCTGTCTCTTTCTTATGAAAATTGACAACGGCTACCCTCTGGTACATCTGCAGAATGGTTCTCTTCATCATCTGACTACATGTAGGGCCACTTATAACAAAAGGCATGGAGCCACTCATGATGCAAGCCAATGGCGTTCAGAAGCAATGGTTCTGCCATCTAATGACTGGGGAGTATGCCTCATCAGATTGATCTCCCATTACTTGGTGGTGCTCTATGTCCTCTTCAAATTTGCTATCATGAGAGTAGACCCTTGTCATCAGGGATTCAGATGCCACCACAGAAGGAGGAGAAGAATCCAAGTAGCTGGTAAAATGAAGTCCTTCTTTCTTTTTAATTCATTCACAGGATGAGGACATCACTGCCCTTCCCTAGTTTCCCCGAGGGCATTTCAGAGTCAGCCACATTGCTGTGGATCTGGAGTAACAGGGAAGGATAGATTGGGTAAGGATGGAAGATTCCTTCCCTAAAGTGAACCAGATGGCTTTTTCCAACAATTGGCAATGGATTCACGGTCATCACGATCCACTTGTTCCCAGATTTTATTGAGATTAAAATTACACCTTGTGCTGTGACAGGATTCGAACCCAGGTCCCCAGAACATTATCTGGGTCTCTGGATGAACAGTCTAGTGATAATACCACAGAGCCTTTTCCTCCCCTTAAGTGAATGTGCCATTGATGACAAGAAAGTCCAATGCTGGACTAATTGTGCCAGTTCAGCCTTTTTCAAACTACAGCAGCCAATGTTTGACAACAACATCTTCAGCAAGTCAACTAGTGTACCAAGCAATTATCGTTCTCTCCCACCTTTACTGCAGTGAGACCTGGACAGTGTATCAGTGAGAGCGAAGGAGGAGAAAGGGATTTATTGAGAGGGAAGAATTAAATTACAAGAGTGAGCCTATGGGGAAGAAACAGAATGATTGTAAATGGTTTGGAGATGTCGGTGTTGGACTGGCATGAAGAAAGTTAAAATCACATAACACCAGGTTATAGTCCAACAAGTTTAATTGGAAGCACTAGCTTTCAGAGCTTCTATATCAACAAAGATAAAGATTACTTAAGACATATGTAGGTCCTATACAGTCAGGAAAAGGGAAAAGTTATAATGTGAACAAAGCGATGGTGACCAATTCATTACAAACATACTTTGGTTCCATCTTCACAAACAAGGATTCAAATAACCTTCCAAAATTGTTGGGGAATGTTGGGGAAGACAGCATCTAAAGAAAGAGAAACATGGAGGAAATCGATATGACTGAAAGGAAATGATGGTAGGAAAGTTAATGTGATTAAAGGCTGACAAATCCCCACGTTTTGATTATCCACATCCTTAACTACTTAAGGAAGTGGGCCTAGAAAGAATGGATTCATTGTGGTCATCTTCCAAGATTCTATAGACTCTGGACCTGTTCTTTGGATTGCAGAGTAGTGAAGGAATTCCACTGTCAAAAAAAGAATGGAGTAAAAGAGAAAATAAGAAATTATGGACTGGTTAGTTTGACATTAGGCGTGTGGAAGATGCTTGAACTCATTATAAAAGATTTAAAAGATTTAATAGCAGAGCCCTTGGAAACAGCGACAGAATCAAAGTCAGTGGGTCACGGAGTCACAATCCGGGAATTCCCTCCCTAATGGCATTGTGGGTCTACCCACAGCACATGGACTGCAGCGGTTGAAGAAGGAAGCTCACCCCCACCTACTCATGGGCAGCTAGGGACAGATAATAAATGCTGACTCAACCACTGACATCCTACGAGTGAATAAAAATAAATTATGAGAGGGACATCATGCTAAACAGGTTAGCTGGAACTTTGTGAAGATGTATCTGGTAAAGTTGACAGGATGAAGCCAGTGGATATCTTTTATTTGGTCTTTCAGAAAGATTTCGCTATGATCACATGTAAGAGATTAGCATACAAAATTGAAGCACGTGGGATTGGGGAGGTGTGTATTGGCACAATCGGAGAGTTATTTGGCAGGCAGGAAACAAAGAACAGGAAAAAAATGGGTCTTTTTCCGAGTGTCAAGCAGTGAGCAGTCTAGCACCACAATGATCAGTTCTTAGACCCCAGCTATTCACAATCTGTATCACTGGTTTAGATGAGGGAATGAATTGTAATATCTCCAATTTTGAGGATGATTCAGAGATGGCTTGGAATGGCGATCGGTGAAGGGAGAGGGAAATGGTGGGGGTCAGTGAAGTGAGACAGAGATGTTGGGGGTTAGTGAAGGGAAGGGGAGATGGTGGGGGTTTGTGA